>NC_136725.1:22541702-22749202 GCF_936440315.1 Barbus barbus | reverse complement strand
CTTTAAAGACACAAAGGACACAAACAAGTTGTGTGGGATAGACCATACTAGACTGACTCATGGGCATTTATCGAAGAACCAAAATGTCAATACTGTAGCACTAGTGTGTCTATAAAACTTATATTTTTGGTCTAATGCTTTGAGACAGCTATGTTTATCTGGACAAAGTTTTAAGGACTTGTGGACCCAGAAAACTTTTACAATTATTATCACAGGTACATTTAAAGAATCTTTTATAGAATTGTGCTTAATCTTGTCTTTTTGTATAGGTCAAATGTTATAAGTTTTTTTTTTATTATATTGAATTTATATTATGTTGTTGAATGTTTAATGTGTATCTGCCATGTAATAGCCAATGAAGTTTCAGAAACAACCAACAGTCTGTCTGTCTGTCTGTCTGTATTCATTCGATCGTTGTTCCATTCTTCTGTCTGTCTATTCAACTGTCTATCATTCATTCTGTCTATCTTATCATTTTATCATTCTAACGTTCTGTCTATCGTTTCTTCTATTCAAAGAAATTCAACACAGATTATTCTTCTTTCTATCTGTCTGTCTATAGTTTGTTTATTTTTATCTTGTTAAACCAAATGGCAGTAATATGAGTTCCTTTGAATCTGCATACTGAGTACTACATTAATTCAAATGAAATTCACAGTCTGAAATGGAATTGTAATTTGAAAGTCATTCTAATTCAGTTCTGAACGGTGCTGCTCTCTGTTTCGTCGGGCCCACTGAGGTTGTTCATTTGTTGATCTTGCACACTGAAGCAGTGTAAAATAATTAACGTTTAATCTGAATGCTCCAGTGCCGCTGCCGCAAAAAATCCATATTCTCTTGTAAAACCAACATACTGAACTTGTGTTTGTAGAGTTCTTCATCTGTCAAGCTGTTTTGCACCAGCAGGAAACGTAAGCGCCACAAAGCTCCAAAGGCTCTGATTGCATGATCTGCTTGTTTGTAGCGAGAAGAAGAGCGTTTTTCTCCTGGCTTGGATGCGATGGCCTCTCTGGAGGCTTTTGGGAGGTGTTAAACGCTCCTTCTGATGTGCTCCAGCAGGGGAGATGGCTTTGATTTCAGATAACCTCATTGTTTTCAGATCAGACACTTTCTGGATCTGGACTTAAGATGTGATCGATAACAATGCCATTAAGATTCTGTTGGCGCCGTGCATGTTTCTCAGCCTTGACTTCATTAAGACGAGGGCTTTTTCCTTTGATATATTCTCAACATTGGCGCTGGCTGGCGGTCTGTTTATTTGTTACCTTTTGTTATTCACGATTCGTATGATTCTCCACGACACCCTTTTGTTACCGTGCTGATGTGATCTGTGATGTTTGTGCCAGATTCATATCAAATCAATTCTGACGGAACATCTCGCAGAATGACAAGTCAGATATTCTCCATGCATCAGGTGTTCGCCTCATCTCTCTTACAAAAGGCACTATAATCATCTCTGGCTGCAGCATCTGGCTTTATTTACTGAGTTTCACATGAAAGTAATATCCAAATCCATAAAATATGCAGAAAACAAAAGATGAATCCATATAGGCATAGCAAATCTTCACAAATTGGAACTTTGGGACGATTTTGAGCAGCAAAGTGAATCAGGGCATCGTATTTATTCAATTATTATGCACCGAGTTTTGTTTGCTGTTGCTTTTTCTTAGTTTTAGTGATTCAAATCATCTGTCGTCTTGTGCTGTATCTTTACTAAGTGACCAGATGCAGCGTTTTCACCTGCTGGATGATAAAACCCTCAGATGCACATGGAAGGAGACTGTTTTGACCACCCTAGCAACTGTATAGCACCCTGGCAACCATCCACAAAAGGTAAGCACAACTCGCATTCTTATTTCAGAAAATGTAAGACTCTGGTTCAATATGGAGTTTGTGGAAGGTCACTCCGGTGAGATGCATCGGTCACACTGGAATTTGAAATGCAATGGGTTGCATTGTAGAATTCATGCACAACGTGAATGCAATATGTTCATATATAATTGTGACGGATCTCATGATTCTGACTTTTAAGGTGAAATGTGAGAATTGCAAGGTATACACTTGCATTTCTGAGGACAAAAAGGTACAAAAACGTGATTATATAAGTTCAGGATTCTGACTTTTTTTCCTTGCAATTCATTCGTAAATCTTTTTTTTTCCCCCGTCACAGAATGAAAAATTAAAAAGGTATTGTGACTTTTTATCTCACAATTCAGACTTTTTTTCTCCGATTATCAAGTTTATATCTCTCAATTCCATCCCATAGCAGAAACAAGCTTCCATACATATCAGTGCAGTAATGATATCTCTCAAATAACATATTCCTAACTTTGTAAACTAAACCCAAGATTTTCTTATAGGCTATGTGGATGTGTACAGATCCCCTGAGAGGATTTGCACGCAGTACAGGATGATGCATCAAACCCCAATTCCTCTGCAGTATAAAAGGACTGATACCAGTTCTGGATGTTTTCAACAAACAAGTGTATGCGTTTGCAATTCCCACATTTCTCAGCAGGAGAATAACAGTTACCAAACCTCCTGTTTATAACCTCAAAAGATCCCGCACCAGCACACAATAAGTCATAAATCCTGGAAATGAAATCTGCCGTGTGCACGAGGCTCCATCCAGGAGACACAAACCCATGCGCGGTGCTGATACGGCAGGCCAGCTACAATCGCCCCGCATCTGAATAATGGCACTGCCGACACAGGCCTTAGATTCATGCGGCTCTGCGCTCGGCCCAGGACTCTATATTTCTTCTGTTGCCAATAAAGGAGGAGTCCTGCTGCCTGCCGACAATAATGACATCATGGCGCCTGTGCCGATGATATGGAGGTGATGGATACTGTGAGCTCCTCCTTCAGAGAGATGTGAGAATAAGATAAGAAATGTGACGCACACACAGATGTGGAGTCAAACTCTGTTTGCTTTCACTGTGACATTTTGGAATGTAAAATGCAATTTTATTTATTTTTTTAATTTTATTAGAAAAGTACCATATGCATTCGCTACCGGTTGAAAGTTTGGAATAATTAAAAAATTTTTATATAGTTGCTATATTAAAGGCTGCATTTATTTGATAAAAAATGCTGTAAATTCTGTAAAATTGCTTTCTGCAATTTTAGCTGCTTTCTATCTGAATATCTGTTCAAATATAATTGATTGCTGTGATCAGTCTTCAGTGTCACGTGATCCTTCAGAAATTAGTCTGATATGCTGATTTGCTGCTCAAGAAATTGTTTTATGAACTTTTTATGTGTCCGTTTTTAACTGAATGTTTTATGAATTTACTCAATAATATAATTTTTTACCACAAAAATGATACTCTAGTCAGATTTTGTAAGCAAATCTTCAGCTCAAATTTGATTAATCAAATTTTAATTAAATTTTAAGTCTTAAAAATGTCCCTGATTTACTCATCTGCCACCATAATGTCTTCTAATTATTTTAATTGGACAGATTTTCAGCAAATACAGAATATAGATAAAGTTCAATAAAATAAAATACCTAAACATGTATTTTCTATTCACTTGTTTATAGCAAAATAACCCAAAATCTCAAAATTGAGAGGTGCATGACATGTTTTGGCCTAATGTCATGTCTTTAATGAAAACTAAAATAATAAGTTTATGATTCTATGAAGATTTAATAGTGCTGGACTTTGCAAGCTATTCTCACACTAACTGAAAAGATACAACAAAAGAAATATATTATCTGACCAGAAGTAACGTTTGTTATATAATGTGATATGTGACGTAATTCAAGGAGCATTAATTGGATTAATTTGATGGCAAAGACTAAACAAAACAAGTTATAGGATTTCTAATCAGGCCTCAAAGTTCTTGGAGTGAATGCAATCGTTCAGGGGTTCGAGGAGGTTGGTGTTTTGACGCACTGGGAAGGATTGGGACGACAGCGGTCAGGCAGGATTGGTCATTTGCATGGCTGATTTAATGACACTTGTAGTCGGCAGCTGCGCAGATCGATATGAATCTCCTCGTCTGTTCATCAGGGCTTTAGTCCATCAAGCCCTTTAAGTGCGTGTTGTTAAATGAGATATCAGCTCTTCGATTTTCCCCACATCTGCGTTTGGGAGAAGAGTGTTCGCTCTCTGAGAGCTTTTGACACCTTCTCTTTTCAATTAAACGTGATTTGTGTTTGAATATGGAGAGATTTCATGAATTAAAAGCGTCAGGCTCTGGCAATTCATGTTCAGTGCTGCTCATGGTGTCATTTCACCTCATCTCGTTTTAGTCCTTCTGTGTACATTTCTTTACTTGAAACTGACACAATGTTGATTACTAATTGAACCATGCTGTCTATAATCGTTGGAGAACAACAGCAGTAGCTTAACTGCATTATCCAGTAGTCAGTGACTTGGCAGTTTTCATAATGCTGCAGGTTTAATATTCTGACACGGTTTGAATCAAAAGATTCACTGATTCATTTGATTTGTCACCAAATAGTGTTCCCAGAAGTGTATTTTTTGGAGATATTTACTAAAATGTTGGTCAAATATTGTGGAGAAATTTGGTAAAACATTTTCTTTATTAATAACTATCTGGGTTAATTTAATGGTAATGTTTATTTATTTATTTATTTATTTGTTGTACTTTGCAAGCTGAACTACAGAACTTTTGCCTCTCTATCGCCATCTGTGATTGAAGAATACTATTGAAAGTGAAGTGCGTTTTTGTTTTTTTGTTTTTTTACTTCAATTTTTTTTTAATCATTTTTATCCCCAAAAATTAGACTCTAGTCAGATTTTGTCAGCGTTTAATTTGATCAATTGATCAGCATATCATGAAATTATTTTTGATTAACATTTAATGAATTTTAAAAATAATTCTAAAAATAAAAATAAAATAAAATGTTAAAAAACTTGAGACATTTTTAACCAAATTTTTTAATTGAATTCTTAATGTAATTTAGTTAATTTTACTGAAAAATTAGATGCTAATCAATGGTTTACTAATCTGCCAAAATAATGTCTTTGAATTGCTGAATTTAATCATCTTTTAATCTAATTAATTTCTCATCATCATATGACATGAAATTAATTAACTTTTTTACTATTATGTGTTTATTAAGAAAAAAAGGCTGTTTTTAATCAATGGAATTTTGGTAATTTTTATCCAAAAATGAGACACTAGTCTCATTTATAATCATGATTTACTAAGTAATTATTTTAATCTGGCAGATTTTCAGCATTTATTCAGATAAATTTATCATCACATCATGAAATTAATTTGATTAACATTTTTAATCAATCAGTTTTTTTTTTTGTTTTTTTTTATATAAAAAAATGGAAATTAAAAATGTGATTAAAATGTAAAACAAAACTATTAATAAATTCTTAATAATTGAATTTAATTCATGTTTACATCTTCCACAATAATGACTTAATTATTTTAATTCTGGGTGTTTCATTTAATAAACTTTTCATGTCAAGAAAAGAATTTGATAAAAATTTTGAGTCAATTTGAATCAAAAGTAATAGGACATTAATGTAAACCATATTCTCACATATATCATTAAAGGGATAGTTCACCCAAAAATGTAATTAATTACTCACCCTCATGTTGTTTGCAAACCCATTAGACCTTCGTCCATCTTTAGAACACAAATTAAGATTTTTTGATGAAATCCGAGAGCTTTCTGACCCTCCATAGACTGCAAGGATCCTAGCAAAGTCAAGTCACAGAAACGTAGTTAGGACATCGTTAAAATAATCATGTGACATCAGTGGTTCGCCTGTAATGTTATGAAGCTACAAGAATACTTTTTGTGTGCAAGGAAAACACTAAAATATGACTTTATAGGAAGAACGAAGGTCTTACGGGTTTGGAACGACATGGGGGTGATTAATTAATGACAGAATTTTTATTTTTGGGTAAACTATCCCTTTAAGTGAGTGCTCTTATTTAGCATGTTTCTCTGTTTTAGTGTACTATAGGTGTTCAGATGTGCTGCAGGTACGTTCATCACGTTCTCCTGTGGCGTTGTTCTCAGCAGTGACGGTTTGGACCTGACGGGTAATGCAGAGGCCGCTGACATGTCACTGTGTGCTCAGCTTGTTTCTTTGGAAGCACAATCATGATTAATGGCATGAGGCACAACAACACGAGCTACATGAACATGTAATCATCATTAATTACTCTAAAGGTGAATGAGCTGTTGTTCCTCGGGCATCAAGTTATCAGCCATAACGTTCCACTCCGATGGACGCTGAATCAACATAACCACGTTACCAAACCACAGGCTGCAAGCGTACAATTTCTTTGGATTGATTAGTGCTTCCAAACAAGCTTTGGATGAAAAAACATCCGCTAAATTTCAAGTGAAGAATCTGTGGATACTTTTACTTTTACTGAGATGACTAATATTCACTGAATGTTCAATAAACACATTCAACAGTGAAAACCCAAAATAGCAGCAAAGAAGGGAAAAGGGTTTGTTTTAGCTCTGAATGTCTGTAATCAGACTCTCACAATATGTGAAATCATGAATTATGGCAGAATGCTGATAAGGCCGTCGCTTGTGTTGGGTTATAAATAAAAAAAACTGCAATTGAGGTTTAGCAAATGCGTTGACCTTTGCAGATCCATTTCGTGTAAATGCGTTCCTCGCGTCTTATCTTGCCGTGAAAAATAATAACTGCCAGGTAAATTGTATCTGTGATTTGCACGTGATAAATACTTTTAAAGCCACATTAAACTGTACAATTTCATGCCGCCTGGCTTTGGGTTGAATATGGAAAGCTTAATGGAGCCATATGAAGACATGCATAATTCATTATCTCTACATATATGAGAATTATACTCAAAATACAAGAGGGAAAAGAGTGTGCACAGTCAAAGTGGCAATTGACAAATTTGATGGTTTTCGTAATACTGAAGTGAGTTGCTTCTGAATGATTTTGGTTTTGAGGTTTTACCCTCTTAAATGAATAGTTCACACAAAAATTAATATTTGCTGATGATTTACTGTCCCTTCAGGCCATCCAAGATTAGATGAGTTTGTTTCTTCATCAGATTTGGGAAAATGTAGAATTCTATCACTTGCTCAGCAATGGATCCTCTGTAGTGAATGGGTGCCGTCAGAATGAGAGTCCAAACAGTTGATAAAAACATCACAATAATCCACACCACTCCAGTCCATCAGTTAACATCTTGAGAAGATAAAAGCTGAAACAAATCCATCAAGACGTTTTAACTTCAAACTGTACTTTTGACTAAAATATACCATAATTAGACCATAATAACGCCTCCTCCAGTGAAAAAAGTGGTCGGGTCTGAATCAGAAGAGAAATCTGCACAGATCAAGCACCGTTTAAAAGCCAAAACAGCTCTAAACAAACATGTGGTGCGATTTTGATGTGAGAGACAACAGGAGATGGACTTTTGTCACTGGAGGAAGCGTTATTATAGATTACTATTATGGATCTATTTCAGACAGAAATAAAGGGTTTACTTGTTAATGATGGATTTGATTCTTACAAACACGCAGCTTTTGTCTTCTAGAGATGTTAACTGATGGACTGGAGTGGTGAGGGTGATGTGTGGATCATTGTGATGTTTTATCAGCTGTTTGGACTCTCATTCTGACGGCACCCATTCACTACAGATCCACTGGTGAGCAAGTGATGGAATGCTACATTTCTCCAAATCTGCTGAAGAAACAAACTCATCTACATCTCGGATGGCCTGAAGGCGAGGACATTTTCAGCTAATTCATTCTTGGGTGAACTATTCCTTTCAATTCTTTATCAAGTTTTCCCACTGGTTTTAAGTCTGTAATATAAAAAGCTCCCAAGACACAGTGTGTCACAGACTTCCTCTCCTAGAAGTGTTTGCTAATGTAATTACGTTTAATTGGTTATCTGACAGCAGAAGACTTAAATTGATAATTAGCTTTTCAAAGGAGAAAATAATTACTTTCTGTTTGAGATTTGTACTCGGTCTTTGGGCTGACTCCAGATACAGGAGGTATGACTTTGAGAATGATTAATGTTATAACACACAGATGATATCAAAGGATGTTTAATTCGACTCGATGGTTTACTCCTGGATTCTCTTTGGCAGCTATCTCTCAACAGACTCTTGATTTGTTGTGTTGCAGTTATTACGAGCTCTTTTCTTAATACGCATTGACTTATCTGTCAATAACTGTGTTAACTAAGCTATGATTAAAGGTCAAAACAAATCAATCAATGTGAAAAGTAGCTGCATAATTGATGTTTGGCTGATATCCTACAGATTAAAATCATTTGTATCTATTAAAAGCTCAAATCTTCTTCATTTTAATATGCAGACTTTGTCTTTTGAGGTTTTTTTTTTCTTTTAGGTGTCTGCATGCATTCATCTGTTAGTTCAGCTTTGTTTGTCTGTCAGTTTTGAATCCTTTTTTGACAGGCAAGGTGGAAATGTATTTTCACAGTTGGACAGCTGGTTATATTATGACACATTTTGTAAACATCTGCATTTTTGATTAAAAGAAGGCAACGGTATTTCATGTTTTAAAAGGTGCTAATGAGATTCCAAACAAGAATTAAAATAACAAAGGCTTAAAATAACACCCATTTGTCTTCTTTTATTACCAGCTGCTCTACTGGTTATATTAATGATTTGTTTAAGAAGTATAAAAAGTTACATTATCTGAAAAAAATACGAGCGATAAATTTAAATGAAAATATTAAAATAAAACCTAATTCAAAATGAAAATGAAAACAAACTATTATAAATTATTTAAAATAAACATTAACTGAAATAAAATGTATATTTAAAAATATATATATTTCAGTTTGTTGCCAAGGCAGACGTTTTTGTTTTATTTGATGTGCTACAATAACTGAAATAATAATTAATCCTTCTTAGACATTTAAAAAAGCTAATAAAAATGATAAAAGCACACAGCAAAATTACTAAAACCAATATATATATATATATATATATATATATATATATATATAACTAATATAAAAATTGAAATAAACATTAACTACAATATAAAATAAAAATTTATTGAATCTCATTTTGTCTCATTTGTATTTTGTTTTAATTGATGAACTGCAATAAGATTAAAACTGAAATAAAAATACTATATAGCTATTAAAAATAGATAATAAAATTGATAGAAGCACACAACAAAATTACTAAAGCATTACCTAAATTTAAATGAAAATGGAAATCATTTTAAAATATTAATAAAAACTAGAAAATAGTATTTCTGTTATATTAAAATTACTCTGCTGAGTGGCGTTGCAATGTAGGTTTGCAGGGTGTTGCTATGTGGTTGCTAGGGTGTTTTATGTTCCTGCAGGTGAAAATGGTGCATCTGATCACTTAGTGAATTAAATCTCCTCAACAAATGTCATGATTTGAGGAAACACCATTAATTAATGACACTAACAAAGTTCACGTTTATTTTGCTCCCTGTGTATATGCAAGTCTTTCATTGCTGTCTTTTAATAACTCATTTGACCCCGGTTACACATGCTCCGTACCTTGTGTCATTGTTTCCTCTTTTCTCGTCTCTTTTAGTTGTTGCACGACTCGATTTCTGTACAACAAAGTTCCCAGGAGCCTCATTAGAGACAGAAGTGTTTGGCATCATCTGGGAGAGTAATTAACAGCGTGAGTTTAACACGTGGAGCCGTGCGCCGAGACGTTTCCCACAGCATCGCTTCCTCAAATCCCCACACAGACGCTTTGCCAGCGACTCCAGACAGACTGTAAATGTCAGTGTTAAAGGTAAATGTACCCAAAGACAACAGTTTAACATCACATACTGCACATATTAATGGCTTGTTTGAGTGTGAGGCTGTTACTAAACTGTCAACTCTGCGGAACCAATTTGGTTCCCATTTGGACAAAAAATACAATAGAAATCAATGGGAAGCAAAGCTGTTTGGTTACCAACTCTTTTGTGTAGAAGTATGAGAAGAAAGAAACTCATACATTTTTTGGTGAACTATTCCTTCGAATAGTGTTGCAAGTTATAACTTGCAAAGAAACTTAGATGGGTCTAATTTGAGGCCGAAAAGTAAGATTTATGTACTCTTTGAATAATTGTTAGTTGGTCAAATTAATCATGTAACATGATGTAGATGTTGCTGTTGAAGCAACTGGCCACGTTTGAGCCAAACTGTGTCCATTCCAGTTATACAGTCTATCCATCCATTATTCTGTTTGTCCATCATGCATCATTCTATCTATCCATCCATCCATCATCCCTTCATTCTATCCTTCCATCCATCCATCATTCTATCCATACATCATTCATTCTATCCTTCCATCCATCCATCCATCATTCTATCCTTCCATCCTACCATCATTCCATCATCCCATCATTCCATCCGTTCATCCAGCCATCATTCTATCATTCCATCCAACCATCATTCCATCATCCCATCATTCCATCCGTTCATCCATCCATCATTCTATCCATCCATCATTCTACCATCTATCATTCTATCCTTCCATTCATCCATTATTCCATCATCCATCCATCCATCATTCTATCATCCATCATTCTATCATCTATCATTCTATCCTTCCATCCATCCATTATTCCATTATTCCATCATTCCATCCATCATTCTATCCATCCATCCAGCATTCATTCTATACTTCCATCCGTTCATCCATCCGTAATTCTATCCATCCATCATTCTATCCATCTATCATTTTATCCTTCCATCCAACCATCATTCCATCCGTTCATCCATCCATCATTCATTCTGTCCTTCCATCCATCCATCCATCCATCTGTCCATTATTCTTTTTGTCCATCCATTCAATCCATCCATCCATCAGTCATTCTGTCTGTCCCTTCATCCATCCATCCATCCATCCATCATTCTATTCTTCCATCCGTCTGTCTGTCCGTCCATCCGTCCATCCATCCATCAAGTCATCATTCTATCCTTCATCCATCCATCTGTCTATCCATCCATCTTTTAACTTTCAAAATTCAACACCTTTTAAACTTTCAAGCAAGACTTTGTCAAACCAGCAGTCAGTGTTTGTCTTGATAAACTATTTTTTTTCTTATTAAAAATGACGATAATTTCTTTAATGTGCAATTCATTCTTCTTCCTTGCATTCAAATTGCAATTGCAGCATGCTAAGATAATCAGCTTAGACAATCTCCCACAGACTTTGCAACAAAGTTAATGTGTCTTAAGGTGCAATTTAAGGATGAAGCAGAGAAAGCTGGAAAGAACAAAAGGTTCACAGCGTTGATGAGGCTGTGAAAGCATCACTTCGTAACATTGGATGTGATGAGTTTTCTGTAGGTGGATGAGTATCGGCCTTTAACCTGCACTTAACTCTCAGAAGATGTTTCAAGAGCTGCTCTCGTCTGAACAAATGATGATAATCTTTTGGATCGCTTGATGCTCAATTTATAGATAATGTTCATAAGTACAGATGCTGTGAGCTCAGTGACCCTTGACCCAATGTGTGCGATTGTTACCAGTGAAAGTGTCTGCTAATGAAATAGAATCTTTCTGAAATAAATGCCCACCGCCGCTGTAATATCTGTAGCATTTGTTTGTTCTAATTAGTCAAACATCACTCTCATTTTCATAAATGCTTCAAATCCAGTTGTTTACTTGCAATCTCAGAGGCATTATATGTCATTCTTGCATGTTCAATTCATTCATTCTCCAAACAAAAATAATATGAAAACTGTCTTGTGATCGCATTTTACATAATTCACTTGACTCCAGAGTATTTCATTCACTGCTAACTAACACCTCAGCAATGTAGAATAATATAAAAAAAGTCTAGCAAAAAAGTCAATAAAGAAATTTTTAAAATTCTTGAAACTACCATAAATATCTCATAAGAATTATAAATATTTTAATATCATATTAAATAAAAATCATTGTATATTTAGTATGTTGATATATCATATAATTAAATATTAATTTAAATTTCTATTCAATATCACATTAGGTTTTTACTCAATGTATTTTTCTTAAATGAATGGCTGCTGCCAATGAGTTAAATTGCCTAAATGATTTTTGTATCAAAAACTAAAAAAAAAAAAAAAAGCAGTTAGGATAATATTAATCCTAAATCTTGACAGAAATTATTTAGTATCATATATGCAAAATATATGATAATATTTAATATATATAATATTTAAAAAATTCAAAAATTCTTGAAACTACCAAAAGTATCTACTAGTAAGGATAATATTATCTCAGCAGAAATTATTCAATATCATATTGAATATTATATTTTAAGGTAAAATGTTGAATATTATATGTAGTATATTTAATATATTAAATATTGAATTATAATAATCAAAAACATTATAAAATATTTTTAACATTTAATGTTATTGAAATATATATGATATTATAGTTTTAAAAAATCTTTAAATAAGTAAATAAAATAAAACTGCCAGTGAAATTATTCAGCAACTCTTGAAACTATCATAAATATCTAGTAAGTATAATATTAATAATCCTAAATCTTGACAGATATGATTCAATATCACATTAATATAAAACATACTGTATAACATAACATAATATCAACATATTTTGAATATAATATATATTTTTATATATTATTATTGCAATATAATGTAAATATTGAATTGTATTACAATTATATTCATTGTCACATGAAATGCAAAATGTAATATTTTAGCTATTCAGAGTGTTGTGACACATTGGTCGTGTAGAAAAATCCTAAAAGGCTTTTGATCCGTGTGTGTCACAGAATCAATTATATGAGCATCTGCCATCAAACACTGTCAGAAAGGTCATGATCACACGAGAGGCGCGAAGAGACACTTCAGATATTATTAAACCATTTGATGGATCAGAAAAAGTGTCTGTTAATGGCCCTCCAGGGTCCGAAGTCCTTCAGGATTATCAGTCGATTATCAGTCTGCTTTTCAGACTCACGTTAGCTTCAGCACACAACCTGCAAAGACATTTATATTAACCAAGTGAACGCTAAAACCACACAGTGCTTCCCGAGAGTCTGGACCTCTGCTATGCAAGCAAAACAGAGTTTATAGATATAAAATGAGGAGCAGAAATGGTGTTTGCTCCTGCACAGCTGGTGTAAAACTCTCCGAATGAAGGTGAAACTCCCTGATCTCTTCACTCGACCCACTGCAATTAATTTAGTTCCCCTCAAATGTACGGCGCTAATGAACACAGGCTACATTAGCCTCGTAAAACACTGACTCCACAGCTTAGCAGGAAGCTAGTCCTGCTAAAAGTTAAGCCACGCTAGCACTTCATTTCAAGTTGTGCGGAGTTGTAAAATACTTCTACTCATTAAAATTGGAGTTTAAAGGATCCAGATGGAATATTTGAACATCTCTCTCCACTTTTCATCATTTAGATATTTTGCAGTCACTGGAACAGACGGTCCGGCTGTCTTAATTAATATTAGATATTTTCTTGTTTCAATATCGAGACCTAGTTTTGACCTTGGTTTTACTAGAATTTATATTGTATATTAAATACAAATATTTATTTTGTAAATTAAACAAAAGTTATATTTATATTAAATTGAATATTTAATATATTATCTGTACTACATATGATATATACAATAATATCATAACAATATGTAATATATGATATTGTATACAATATATATATTTTAAATAAAATCTAATAAAAAAATAGTTTATTATATATTTTATATATTATATACTGAATTATACTATAATTATATTCAATATCACAAAATATAAAAATATTTTTATATTTAATATACACTATTGGATATTATTATGATATATTTAAAAAGCCAAAGAGGTAAACAAAAATTATCCAAACAATTCTTAAAACTACCATAAATATCTAGCAATAATAATCCTAAATTCTGACAAAAATAATTCAATATCATATTAAATATAATATTTTATATGATATTTAATATTTGAATATTTTACATATTGTATGTTATATAATTTAATATATTAAATTGTGCATTATATTATAATTATATTTGATATAGCATTAAAAGCAAAACAAATAGACAAGCAAAAAACGTCTAGCAAAAAAAGTAAATAAATAAACAAACAGACCTGCCCATGAGGTAAACAAAAATCATTCACCAACCCTTAAAACTACTATCTAGAAAACATAATATTATATTAATAACCCTAAGTCTTTATAGAAATGTTTACAGTAAAGTAAGTATATATTTGATGAGCATGAAATATTAAGCAATTTCTGACTAGTTTAAAGATGCATTAATATTTTCATTGGCTAAATATTTAAGTAGCTGTAGTTCCAGGAAGACTTTCCCAGTCATTTTTTTGTTTACCCCAATAGCAGCTATATTTTTATATTAAGTATGTTTTTCAGTGTGCTTTGTAAATTCCATGTTATATTACTTATTAAAGCACCATAAGTTTCTTCTGGACTTTCTAAGCTGCACAGCAGGTGTGTGTTTGAATATGATTTAACACATACAGTAAATAAACATGAAAGGTGATGTATTTCTCAATCCAGTGCTAGATATCTGGTTCTTTTCACTCTCAGCTTCATGCAGATTACAGTTCTTGCAAGTGTTTTCAATTGAAGTTGTGTTAAAAACACACTGTATACGCTGTCATGCCATGTGGAAATCTGAGTTTTGTGGTCCCAGCATTCCTCTGTAGGGTTATGCTTTAAAGCGGGTCCGTCCCGGGCTGTATCTTCCTCCAGCTGACAGACGCGAGCCGTTTCCACAGCTGAAATCATCGGCGGTGCCTTGACACTGCAGATAAGCGCACAGGCTTTTAGGAAACAGCGAGAGGGCTTCATCTGCTCAGCTTTAAAACAACGTGAACAAAACACCTTCAGGAGCAGCAGTCCTCCCAGAATGCACTGCACACACTATCAAACATACTCACCGTCCTTCACAGGCGTTAAAGACCATTGTGTCATTATTTACTCATTTCAAACCTCTGGGACGTTTTAGCCCATGCTGCTCTTTCCATGCTATTTAGTGATCGAGCTAGTCCATATGACTCATTCACTGTGCCCCCCATCTTCTGAAACCATACAGTATTGTTTTGATTATTGGTTGATAAGCATCTCATCAATGTCTAGGTTTTTAGAGAAACTAGGATGAAAGGCTTTCTCATATTTACTGAACAAAAGTGTTTCTATTTGTAGTTTTAGTCACATGATCGGTGTGCAAAACATCCAGAACTGGAGCATTTTAGATCGCCTTTTTTTTTTTTAAAACAATATGTGGAAAAAGTTTTGGCATTTAATTGCAATCCATATACGCACATGTCGTAGTATTTCAATTGCCATAAAAATGTTTTCTTTATAATGAGTTTCTATGGGTGTTTTCATATTCTGGCTTCAACTGTTTGCCTGTAAATAGTATGTTTTATTAATAGCCTATACGGAATGTCACTGTCTTAATACATTAAGCGTTCTCTTTATAATAGTTTTGGAAAGGCTTTCTGTGCACGTTAAGATGTTGTATTCCTATTATTTCTATGTTCATCTGCTTGCTTGTACATAGTATGATTTATTAATACTTTATTTGGTCTTAACGCATTAAGCCATATTAAGGATTTTCTTTACAATGCTTTTCTTTTGGAGAATACTTAACATGTACGTTAGCGCGTTGTATTCATATTCTGGGTGAGATCTGTTTAGCTTTACGTCGTATGCATTGCCAATGAAGCCGCGATCATGTTAGCAAAATTTGCGGGCAAAGAGGTCAATTGTCAGTAGTGTTGCAATGTAGCACAGATCACTCAGAAGTCACTTTCAAATTAAGCATCTTTCTGTTAGTCTGGTTGCAAAATAATAAGCTAAAAATAAAAAATTATATTTTTAGGTTATTAAAAAATAACCACCCCACAACGTTCTGGGAATGTTTTTTTCTGGACAAATATACATAGGCCTATTGCAAAAAATAAAACCTAAAAAGAACGTTCCTGGAATATTATGTGTTTCTCCTTTTGTGGGGAAGTCGTTGCCTAATGGTTAGAGAGAAGGACTCGTAACCCAAACGTCCCAGGTTCGAGTCCCCGGCCGACAGGGATTGTAGGTGGGGGGAGTGAATGTCCAGCGCTCTCTTCACCCTCAATACCACGACTGAGGTGCCCTTGAGCAAGGCACCGAACCCCCCCGCCGCAGCATAAATGCCTGCCCACTGCTGCGTGTGTGTGTTCACGGTGTGCGTGTGTGTTCATTGCTATGTGTGTGCACTTAGGATGGGATAAATGCAGAGCAGTAATTCTGAGTATGGGTTACCAATGGTATGGTAACTTACCATACTTAGCCACGTGTCACGTCACTTTTCACTTTCACTTGTGTTTCACGGAAGAATGAAAGTCATGCAGGTTTGGAACGACGTGATGGTGAGTAAATGATGACAGAATGATCATTTTTGGCTGAACTAACCCTTTAACCGCTCATATGGTGTGGCTCATCATAAAAGATCACCATAAACCAGTGGAATCAAAATTGCACTCTGGCAGGAGGTGATTCAGGACCATAAAGATGCTGTGAAGTGTAACTGCATCATCAGAACTGAGAATCCCGCTCAGAATAGCGTGCACTAGAAGCACACAAGGGTGAGAGTGAGAACATTCTCCTGAAGAATCACAGTGACACACTGATGTGACCTCTGTGTTGGAGACATGCAGCTGATGCATAAAAATACATGATGTAATCCATTCACTGCTCCTGAGAGAGAGAGCATGTCAAAACTACAACTATAAATATTTATGAACTTCACAGATGTGTGATAGCATGCACAGTGTCAAAAAATGTTCTTGTGTGCTTTTGAGCTTCCCACATTGATTATATTGACAACAGTAACAATATGTGTTTAGTGCCTCACTGTCGTCAAAAGTAGATGGTGTGTCACATCACACTATTTTGTGTATTTTAACACCACTTTAACACTGTATTGAGCACTTAGAAACCAAAATTATCTATGTTATGATTGGCCAATAGATATTGCAAGGCAGGAGGTTTGTATATGTATGTGAAAATGCAATAAGATTTCCAGAATTATTATTATTTTGGTCTGTTTGTCAAATAAATCATCATATGACTTCACAATCTCAAAGACGTCTGTAAAAACAGGGGCCATTATATGAAGGAATTTTCTGTATGGATTTTGCTGAATTTTGAAGTATACTCATTGCATTGTGTTGTGTCTGTAAAACGAACAGGAAAGGTCCAGGGGGTTTTTTTGTTTTGTTTTTTTTCTTCTCTCGTGATGCAGAAAACTTAGGTCCATTCACACCAAGGGCAAAAACTATAAAGTTTAAATAACTAGTTCTGTTCAATGAGAATAGCGATATTCAGAAAAACTTTTTCCAGCTGATAAACAATAAAACATTGGCAGCCGGTCAGAATCCATCCTGCTTTAAAGAACTTGAGCATTTAAAGCAGCAGATGACAAAACTGCAGCACATGATTATAATAAACAAAATGGTATCTTGCTCTTAGTTATCGTTCTTGGTGTGAATAAACCTTAATAATAAAGTGTATATAGGCATAATGTGATATCTTTTGATATATTTATGGTTTTATTGTAATTTTCTAACCTTTACAGTCCCTGCGTGTTCATATCATTGCATGGAGAAAGAACATTTTGCATATGCTGCTAAACAACTCCATGAAGAAACAACTGATCTGAATAAACACAAGTAAGCAATTTGTGCATGCATTGTTTGTTTAGGTGGGAACAACACTGATGTAATCAATAGTAATGGCAGTGCTAGTAATCTATCAATGTGAAAACTAAACCAATAGTTTTACTGGTAATTTCCTAATGAATTGAACAGAAACGGTGTGTTTTAAATTTGATTTTGGACGGCAACATTTACATCATCACTAAACTGAACTGCATTTGAGGCATTTAGATACTGTGCTGAGGTTATTCTGATGAGATCTGAAGGGTTCATCTCAGAGACATCAACACTGCCATCCAGAGGAAATCTGAGGACTGAGTGGAGATGCATTAAAACACCAAGGAACCTTTGATGACTTTGCATCTGTGAGTTTTATTGGGCAGGAATTTATTGCACATTGATTGCTTGACATTTTGAAATGAACTCCCAATATGAATTACAATAAATGATCACGCATCTGGAATATTTATAGGTATGAAAATATTTCTATGCATGGTGCTGGTAATTTCCTCTGAACAGCTGTAAAATGTACACGTCATTTGAATGTGTGTGGTTAAAGACTGCAAACAAGTTGATTACAGGGCGCTAAATGTGATTATGAGGTTCTTTTAGACATTTAATAATTCATATGTCATGCTTTTATTACTGTGGTAGGCTACATGTCAAAAACGAGGTAATTCTTAAGTCATTTTTATGGTGTGGCTCTCAGAAATCCCAGAACTTAAGTAGTGCAACAGGGCCATCTAACGACCAAGAGAAATAATGCAAAAGAAGCACATGACTCTTAGTGTTATTCATTCATTTTCACCTGTTTAATAGATTCCCACAATACATGACAATAAATAAGCTACATAAGGATCCCTGTACAGTTCATCTTCATCAGCTGCTCAATGTACCCGGTATTTAGTCAGACTCAGATCTACTACAAATGAACATGTTTTACACTCGAGGCACCTAATTGTGTATCCCATAAAAGACACACACTGACAAGTTCAGAAAGGAAAAGCGAAAGTCGTTCTCGTGAACGCACGCATTGCTCCCGACCATCGGTTGACCTTATTTGGAGCGGCGCGTTAATTGTTCCAAAAATATTGTAAAGGGTCAAGGGTGGAGAATAAAAGATGGAAAGCAAATGTTCAGATTCTGTTCACGATCTCTGTGTGATTCACAGGTCACCAGAAGGTTCTGAATGGAATGTCTGCCATATTTGTGTGGAATACAGCAAGTGGAGGAAATGATGCGCATGAACAGGAAATGAGCACAGGTCAGTCTAATGATGACCTCAAACTCTACAGTGTTCTAGCAACAAAAAAGACAGAGGCCTCGGAAATATAAAGCATGGTTCTGGAAATTCATACGGGTGTTCATGCAAAACAAATCATCAGCTTGGAAAAATGTCACTGTATGAGAAAATATGCAATTTCTGAACAAAATACTGAAATTCTTTTGCAATTCTAATGAATCTTGGAAAAAATCCTGTATTGAAAATGGATTGTGGCTATAAAAAAACAAAAACAAAATGCAGATAAAAATATAGTCATCGAATCTAACCTCATTTCACGAAATCATCGAAACCTCCAAAAATGAGGTCGCTGATACGTAGATGTTGGCTGATTTTTAATAAATACGAATTATCCTTAAGCAAATATATAAATAGTGTTGAGTAAAATAGCTTAACAAATGCAATTTGCCAATTCTTTTTTCCAAAGTAAAAATGAAGGTAAAATATCACTTGTACAAATGTAATATTTTAAGCAATACTGTAATTTTAAACACCCATGTTTCTCAACGTGAAATGGCATTTGCAATCCAATTTACTCATAAATTTAATGCCATTTTTGATCACTACTGCATAGAACCTTTACACACACACACAGAGTTCAAGAATTTGACAATCAGGCCGTGTCCGAAACAACTAACTGGCCTAGAAGAACTACGTTAGCATCAGTAACTACACCAAACCACTGGTGCTGTAGTGTTTTCAGTTTGGTTAACATCGCCACACATACTGTTCATGCAACCAGATGCATCTCTAATCTATTCAAACCTTGTCGTACGCCACAGGATATGTGACTTTAAGGCTTGCGTAAAGAAACGTCGCTGCAGTATAAAAATACTGTCTGTGTATTAATCTCAAATTCTGTTTGGGTGAATTTCATGAAATTTGTTTACAATCACAAGAAATGTGAAATTTCTTCATGCAAATGAAGCCTGTTTTTAGGAGGGAGAAAATGTACTTGAAAATAATACCATGTTTTCATGAAATTCACCCAGTTTTTCTTCAGTCATCAACGATAAGCTTCAAGCCACCACAAGCTCCGCATACAATGAACTTTACTGCACTTCGCCCAAATATCTATATACATAAAGAGCTTTGTGTTTAAACTCAATCAAACCGAACGCATCCGATCTCACTGATTGAGCCCTTAGTGTGTTGATTCATGTTAAACACTGTAAAAACGCTTAATAAAAAATCCTCTGAGTTCAAAACCAATAACCGTTTTGTCATAAACAACAAAAAAAATAAACACTGCACGCTCTCAAATGTTAGTCACCGACAGGTGGTGGGTTTGCGATGTGTTGACGCCCTTTTCATTTTTTTCCAAATGTGATTTCGTTTCAGAGTCAGACGTTGCTGTCCTCCAGCAGCGGTTCGAAGTCCTCGTCGCTCCCCGGCAGCAGCGTGTTGGTGTGAGCACCGGCCAGACTCGCGCTGCTCTTAAGGGTTTGGCAGGGCGTCGCTGGGGGTGTCGGGTGGTCCGGAATGAAGGCGGCGACTAGAAACGCCACCACCACCGTACAGGCGCCCAGGAGGAACGGAGGACCGGGGATTGAGGTCTTCTGCACAAAACAGGCGACAAGAAAGCAACATTAGAGGAAGTCATCAAGGATTTATAACACTGTTTGTGCTACTGAGTGAGTATTTCCTTAGATATAGATAATACATAATATATATCAAGTATATACCGTATTTTCCGCACTGCAAGTTGATGAGTTTTTGATGAGCTAAGTTTATTTGGTAGTTTCAGTTTAAATAAATACGTTTAGGCTTGATGTTTATAATAAATGTTGTTTATAATCAACGCCACTTATAATTAATGTTTGTTTTTTACTTAAATTTTTCATTCCTGTTCTGAATAACATTTATGATTGTAATAAGATTTTATTTACACGCTGATGCAAAATTATATATTTTTATAATTATAATTTATAAACTTTCAAAATAAGCATTTAAAAAAATGTTTACAGTAAAACATTGTGCAAATATGGCAAATGTTCTATTTTTATTACATATAATATATATAATTTTTACATTACATCATACAGCAAACGTTTTGTATGAAATAGATCATGTATAGTGAATATATAGTAAATATTTTTTCACACACACACACACACACACACACACATATATCCACTCTAGAAAAAAGTTTATATATTTAAAGTTTTATATATATGTATATATATGTGTGTGTGTGTGTGTGTATACTTATAATAATAATATATAATTATTATTATTAATATTTTTTGGCTTTTAAGTCACCTCAAAAGTAAATGTTTAATCATTTCAACAAAAGTCATTGTAGCCAAATAGATTAAAAAAATTATATTAGAAAATGAACATTTGAAGCATTAAAATTACTGTGCATGGGGTGTCTTTTGAGTCATGATGCAAATGAATCACTGAATCAATGTTTTGAACTGATTCACTGAACCAATTTCAAATTCTTCCTGTGTAGCAGACTGACTGACAACTATACCTCTGTGGAGGTCTGTGGTGGGATGGCGTAGTCGGGCGGGATGGAGGTGATCCCGCTCAATTCCACATTAAAGAGGAAGAAAATGAAGCCGTACAGCGCCGGACCCAGACCGTTACAGAGCCCCCGAATCCCGGTTATCATGCCCTGAACCAGACCTGAGGTAATACAGCACACACAGATGGAAAAACGCCTTTAAATGCCTCGGATTTTCACTTAGAAGCCAACATGAAATAAAAAAAAGTGTACTTTTTGAATACAAGTTCCTGCTCTCATAGTGCACAGTTCATTAGTTATTTTAAAGACAAATCTTTTCTTCAATCCTCAAAGTTTTGAACAGTTCAAATCTTGAAAGTATGCATATAAGAGTTTACCCTGTTTATCTGGATCTGCGCTGCGTGACACTAAAGCGCTCACTGCCGGGAACGTTATGCTGGACATGGCCGCCACTGCTCCGGCCGCCCACATCATCCTAAACGACAACAAATATAACATCAGCATAAACGACAATCGCTTCTGGACACAATGAACATCAAACAGAAGTGACTCGCTCTTCTTAATCCAGACATTTGTTCTGTGATGTTTGCATAAGCAGGTCATTTCTCTTGATCTAGATGTTAACTCACCACGGCTCGGACCCCAAACCGTACCAGGCCAGCTGGAGAATCTGGAAACCCAGACCCAGAAGAACCGTGTTCTTGTTCCCGATGGTCCTCATTAATAAAGTCAGAATCAGCGTCTGTAGGGAACATGAGAATAAATAACCACACTGCCCTGCAACATATTTGCTGAACAAATAGTCATTTTGTACTAATTTTGGGTTCTGATTCCAAAAATAGTGCGTTTTGCTTGAGCACGTCACTTTCTCACAAAATATGATGCATTTTGTTGCATTTTTGTTTTCAAGGCCAATTGCCGGCCAAATCAGTCTTACTTCACTCTTCCACAAATTAAGGCCTTAAAAAGATCTTGCATGAGGGCAGAAAATCTTACTTTCATAGTCATGGCATTCAATGTTGCATGTACTGCACTGCAAAAACAATCTTCATAGTTTTGGTTTTGTTTTCCAGTAGAAACATCCTTAAATCAAGGTACATTTACTTTAGGTGCAAAATGAAGATATGAAGTTTTGTTTTCTGAGAAACTAAAAAGTGATTTCACTTTTAACTTAAAACAGTAACAAATATCTGCCAATGGGGAATGACAACTTAATTCAAAAGGAAAATAATAAGATTTTTCTGAGCACATTGGCAGATATTTGTGTGTGTTTATAAATAAAAATAAAAAAAATTATAAATATATATATATATATATATATATACACACACACACACATACATATATACATACAATTATATAATTAAATTTATTTACTTTATATTTATTTATATATATCTAACTCTGCATTATTTATATATATTTTTAACTCAGCATCATCATGTTAGGTAACATTAGGCCTTCTTTGCAAATCAGCAGACATTTTTTTTCTCACATGCAGGAGGCTGTTATTGTTATAATACTGAACCATCATTTTCATTGCTGTGTCATACTGAATCGGAGCAAAGCTGCTAGAATTCAACTTGCATGTTGCGGGGCTAAAAATAAAACCTCTCCACTTAAATAAACCAGCTAACACCATAGTATTTGCTCATTACAGCCCTGCCTATATTTCATTACATTTACCGCTGAAGTTTTAAAGGAATTCAATTCAATTAGAAAGCATTTGCAAGAGCCACTTTTATGAGATGTCAAGAATATTGCCTCAATTAAATACCTGCGCCAGGATTGAGAGGATTCCCACCATGCCGATGAACACTGCGATCGTTTTGGGCGAGAAGTTAATGACCTGAGAGACAGAGAGAAAGAGCATCACCATCAGTCTGTACCAGCGCACCCGGATCCAATGAACTCTGTTATGTCCAGTAATGAGCCGTCACTGAACTCAACTCAACGCTCAGACAGGATGCCACTAACAATCCAGCTGGCAATCCAGTGGCATCCAAAAGTGCTGGGGTTTTTATTTGGTAAAACATCTATGTGTTGAAATGGCTAATAACGGTAACGGTAACAACGGAAAATGCAATTTTGATTAAATATAATTACAGAATTTGCAGGGTTTATAGAATGTTTTATATTGTACAGTATTTATTTTTTTATTTAAATTTAATTAGTAATCTTAATTATTCCAAACTGTTTAATGGTACACATTTTTGAAGCAATTTTGTGTAAAAACATTTTTTAAACTTTTGACAATAATCAATAACAAGTGAAGAAAAAAGGTTAAATACCAAAAAGGTTATGTGCATTGCATTGTGGGATACATTATCGCAGTGTGATCTGTTGTATGCAGCACATTTTGTTGGTCATCATGCAGAAGCAGTATGATTAGTAGTAGTACGGTGGTGTTTTTGTTTACTAATCCTACTTGTATAGTTTATTAGAAGCATGTTGCAGCTAAAACCCTTCCAGTCATCAGTGCAGCATGAATCATGGGACTGTTCAACAAAAGCAGACAGTGAAAACATGCAGCATGAATAAAGCACCCTGCAGGATAAACTGCTGGTTAAAGTTTAATGGAAGCAGACAGCTGCTTTAATCGGCAACATTAAATATAGAATCTTTACATTTGTTCATTAAAAACCAAGAGTAAACAGCTTACCTGATGCAGGTACAGGAAAAAGCTGGAGTACTGACCCGCCTCGGGCAGATAGGACAGAAACACTGTGATACAGATGAGCAGAACGGTTGTGTCCTGCCCAACCTTCCGCAAAGACTGTGAAAAAACACAAAAAGCATCAATAAAACGTTCAGTAGCTCATAAAACTGAAATGAAAAAAGGTGTTTTGTATAGTAGTATCAGTGTTTTCCCATTTAAACTACTGATATAGTGAGATATCAGCAGATATTTTACCATTTTATGAGTGCATCCATTAAATTTGATTGAACCTCAACCTTTTTTATAAACAAAACAGTAACATAACATTATAAAGACAAAAAATAATAAAAATAAACAAACACATAAAAATTTAAATGTTTTAAATTCTTATACCAAAAAAATATTATATTAGAAATTAAATGTTATTTAATTATTAATATATCCCCCCCCACACACACTATAGATGACTATTCTTTGACTTTTCCTTGACCTTGACATATATGGAATAATGATAATATCTGAAGACTGTTATGAAAATTAACGTTAATAAAAATATGACACGAAAACCTGTCTATGAAAACATGAACACATGATTACACTGTGAGATTGTGATTATGATGCAGCAATGTTATTACAAAAGAAGCATCTAAAAAGGAATAGCTGCCTGAGGTAAAGCTGAAGAGTGATTTTATGCTAATAAACTGAAGCCCGTTCTATGACACATCCTATGATATTAATCAGATAACTTAGATACATATATAACATTACAACTTGCATCTGCACAAAAGGATGCAAATGCCAGTGAACTTTCAGTTACGCGCTATAGAGCGAGAGAGAAAGAGAGCTCCCACCGTGATGTGCAACGGACAAGGTTCTCATCATAATGCTATATTTATGGCAGATTTGTGCTATATTTATCTACATTATCAAGTGATTTCTGAAATCGCCTCCACGTTTTCGAAACCATATGAAGTACGAAAACAATTTTAATTGAAGTATGCTTACTCTTTCAATACGTTCCCTATCTGTCGGTCACTACGAGTTATGTCGTGACTCAACATTAGGGGTCTTACATGGGAGCCCGAATCTCTCTGATTAAGAGAAAACGTCAATGAAATTTGGCTAGTGGATTTTGCATGCTGAGCCCACTCTCCGTGTACACGGGTATATAATTAGGCAACAGGTGCATCCACTCATCAGATTTTTGCTTCGGAACCGAGTGAATGAACGCAGATCGAGATTCACCAGGCGAATTCTCTCTGCTGCTAGAAGAGGCTGTTCTGGCTGGCATTACGGCACAATCATTGGCCTGTTAATTCCGTGATTCCCCGGGGTGCTTCATCTAAAAGAGCAGTTTCTAATCACGGACGGCTCGCGTCTTTTTAAAGACGCCGTTCCGTCCGTGTCCTCTTGGTTGTGGTCATTTCCTATCCTCCATCTACAGCCACGATTGTTGTGTTCAGTGTCTGGGCATCCAGCATGCTGAAGCTGCGTTCGTGGATGGTTCATGCATTCACTGTGAATGTATGACCATGGCAACCCTGCAATCGCGCCTCTCTCTCCTCATGGGGATGGGAGGGGCTCCCTCTGTCACTACCCTCGCTGGCTTCTCTGCCACGAGCAGAGAACCGTTGGCTAGTGCTCTGGGTGATCTGAGAGTTACAGTGAGAGCCTCTCTACCTTGCCAGTCCCCATGGACCTCTCACTCCTCTTGCAGAAGCTGTTCTGTGCAGCTCCCTGGTGATTCTGCTGTGCCGTCTTACGGCGTTTCATTCGGCGAGTCGATAGAGGATCAGATGTTGATAGCAGCATCAGTGGATGGGCTATCGTCCTCTGAGGATGAAGACACCCTCGGGTGTTGTCGCCACCGCCGAATCGGACTCCTGGAGCCGCTGTGAGCATCCGCCGGGCCGCCGTGAGCATCGGGCTGGAGGCATGCACACCTCCCAGTCCCGAGCCCTTGCGGCGGGATGATTGGTTCCTTGGCATGGGCCGTGGCTCACGACCACGCCCTGCATGAGGAGCTGATGAAGTTGTGAACGGCTCCTTTTTTCGGACGGTAGCCGCTCATCTGCCTCCTCCGTCCTCACTACCCTCGATGGCAGGGCGGCTAGGGGGTATGTTGACATTCCCCAGGTGGAGAGTGCAGTTACGGTGCACCTGTGCCTTCAAAACGCCGCCACTTGGAGGAATCGTCCTCGTCTCCCATCCAAAGGCTGTAAGTTGATGGCGGCTCTCACCGCCAAAGCTTACAGTCCTGTGGGCCAAGCCGCATCTGCCCTGCATGCCATGACTATCCTGCAGTACAGCAAGCCAAGGCAATCAAACAAATGCACGAGGGTAGTACCGACCCGAGGTTGATGCAAGAACTGCACTCGGTGACTGACTTCGCCCTCCGGGCAACAAAAGTCACAGAGCGCCCCTCAGGAAGGCGATGTCCACGTTAATGGTCCAAGAGTGCCATCTATGGCTCAGCCTTGCTAAGATAAGTGACATCAACAAAGTGCGCTTTCTTGATGCTCCCATCTCCCAGGCTGGGCTATTCGGCGACACTATCGAGGACTCCGCCCAGGAGTTCTAGGCAGTACAAAGGCAGACTGAGGCTATCCAGCACATCCTGCCACCATTCTGCCGCAGGCCACGCCTCAGCCTGCCCGGCGCCCTTCTGCGGCTGTTGAAACGAGGATCAGGTCTGAAAGGCGTGAGGATGTGAGACTGCTGCGGACATCTGATTTTATTCTCTTTTGGGCACTGAAGGCTCTTTCGCAGTTGGCAGAGCTGACTGGCAGAACAAGCAGAAACTGAACAAGATGAAGAATTTTTTGCATCTCATTTCTGTAGGGTTGCTTCAGCATCAGCGTCTGGTCCAGGTCCAGGTATGACTTTCCATGAAGATCATTAGACACTCGCCTTTTCAAGCATCTCCATTCCCCAGTGATTTGCAGTATTGTCTGAGGGCCCGAAGACCATGGGCATCCAACAAAGGTCTTGGGCCTTGTCCCTTACGCACAGAGATTTCTCCAGTTTCTCTGAATCTTTTATGCACTCTTTCACAGATTGGAGAGCCTCTGCCCATCTTTACGTCTGAGCGACTCTGCCTCTCTGACATCCCTTTTATAGCTAATCATGTTACAGACCTGATGTCAATTAACTTAATTAGTTGCTGGATGTTCTCTCAGCTGAATCTTTTCAAAATTTCATGCTTTTTCAGCCCTTTGTTGCCCCCGTGCCAACTTTGAGACCTGTAGCAGGCATCAAATTTGAAATTAGCTCATTTAGTGGATAAAAGTGTAAAATTTCTCCGTTTAAACATTTTTTATGTTCTCTATGTTCTATTGTGAATAAAATATTGGCTCATGTGATTTTAAAGTCTTTTAGTTTTCATTTTATTCAAATTTTAAAAAACGACCCAACATTTCCGGAATTTAGGTTGTACACAACTCACTAAGCTCACTTCATTCAAAACCCCAAGAAGTGCGAGCTCCAGCCTGTGAGCCAAACAGTGAATGTCTCTCAGTTTTGGATTGTTCACTCTCAGTTTTGCAACAACACCAGTTTTTTGGCCCATGTTCACATTTGCACCATCAGCACAAAATCCAACAAGCTTTTGCTTCCAGTCATCTAATCCAAATTTTGATGTTGACGATTGAATGCAGTCAGTCACACCATCAGCATGAGCATGTGACAGAAGAATCTGTTGCACCATCAATCATAAATGATAAGTAGTTGGACTTTTTCACTTTATTTGCCTCTATATCCTGTATATCTGCAGCAATATTTGAAATGAGTTCAGCGCAGCGGACATCATTATCATACATTGGGGAAATGTCCAGGCCATTTTTTTCTGCAGCATAATTAGTGGCTTCATCTGAGTGAAACTCAATTTCTCCTTTGTGATATAATATGCTGTATTCATTTTTATAGAAAGCTCACATCTCTTGGCGCTGTCACTTTTTATTTTGAGTTTGAAACTCTTTTGCGATCGCAGATTCCTCAGATTCTTTGCTTGAAGCATTACACTATCACAACAAGATGCATGTCGTTTGCGGTTTGAGTGCGCTGTGAGATTTTCACATTTGAAACTGTGTAAACCTGATACAAAGTCCGTTTTACCGGCTAAGTTAGGTTTTCTACTGCAGTACTTACATATCATCACGTTCCTCCTCATCATTCAAAAGCCAATCAAAATCTGACAGTCACTGAGTCTGGAACTTTTGCTTTTCCAATACACTTTTTGATTCCGAATGCACAATCTTTTCTGCCACATTTGACGTGCTTGGCTGGGGTTCACCGGCGCATTCACAGTCTAAAGGCCCCGATATACTTCAAACGAAATTCGTTTTTGTTCTTCGTTTGGGGGCAAAAAGAACATCGAAATGCTCAGCGACAGTATACTGTTTTCGAACATTCCAACACCCCCGCGCTGCTGGAGGCCGGCTATAGATTAATGGAAACATGTGTCGCGACGCTCGTGCGTATGCCCTAAACACAACAACGATGCAATGATGCTGTATAGGTCTTTTATTAAACTGGATTTATTATTACTCATTTTTATATTTTATATGTTGTCATAATTTGATAAAAACAAAGGTTTATTATTGTATGATCTTTTGGCATTTCATTTATCATTCATCTTTTAAATTTGCTTTTTGAAAGAACAACAGCAGCAGCAGTATGGTGCAACATTTATTTGAAACACACGTATTTGGTGCTTGCTACCTTATATCTTTACTCTTTCATTTCATTCTTTTCATGGCTTTGGAAAACTTGCATCTGATGTTTCTCCACGTTGCTTTTTGCATAACTCCAGGTGGTTGACACCAAGCTTCGTTGCAATTTCTTTCTAGGAACTAAATGCTTTCTCTGAACCTTTAACCTTGAACCTCCCCGCGAGCGATTGTACAGGTGTGGATATATTTGTGGCAGTTCAGCTATTCGACACAGTGTAGGTTATTAATGTTGTTCTCCTGCCTGATCTCCGTTAAATGAGAAACGAACCGGGAAAAAATCGTACGTCAAAGAAGATGGAGCTCCAGAACACACCCACCAATTGCGTAATCGCCACGGACCAATGGTAGCTCCAAGGTGTTTAGAAGCCAAAACGAACTCCCCCAGAAGGTTCGCTTTGGTGAGCTGTATCAAACTGCCCGAACGAACTCAAAACGAACTTCGTTTCGGCCTGATTTTGTTCAAAATGACGTCATATCAGTTCGTTCTTCGTTTTTGTTTGAAGTATATCAGGGCCTTAATGTCTGCACAGAACTGGACTCTTTATTCTTTGCGCTTGAAAACAAAAAAGATTATCAAGCATTTTCTGTTCAAATTGGAATTTTCGCTTTTTTGCATCCATTTGCATCCACAGTAAAGAAAGAACATGATCTAATGCGTCAATTCCCTTTATACAGCATGTGTAGTGTATCTCTTTCTCCCACATTGAGTGCGCGTTTGAGAGAAAACGACAGAGGGCGTCCCCGGCTAAGTGACGGTGTTTAATGCGGACTTTGAAATTATATCTGCGCTAAATTTATTCTTTGCATCTAACTCAATCACAGGCAAGTAAAATCGGAAAATTGACAAGCCATTGGCTAATTAAAGACATTTTTTAGTCGCATAGCAGGAAATTTACTCGCATATGCGAGTGATTTACTCGCATTGTAGGGGGTTACCCCTAAGTCCTCCAAGAAGACGACGAGGCGGCCCTGACACGGACAGCCCGGAGATGCGAGGAACTACTTCTCTCCCGAACATGGCGAGAGCCTTCAGAGGGATCCCTTTGAGCCGCTGGACTCCTGATAATTCCTAAGCATAATTCCTGTCTGCTAAGATAGCGCTCCTGACCATGCTCACTTCCATCAAGAGGGTCGGGGACCTCCAAGCATTTTCGATGAGCAAAGAGTGCCTTGTGTTCAGGCCGGCCTACTCTCACATTGTCCTAAGACCCCGGCCTGGATACGTGCCCAAGGTTCCCACCACGCCTTTTCGCGATCAGGTGGTGAACCACTGCCCTCGGAGGAGGCAGATCCAGCCTTGGCGTTGCTTAAGCCTTGTTGTTCAGTAAGAGCGCTGCACATATATGTGGACCGCACCCGGAGCTTCAGTAGCTCTAAGCAGCTCTGTGGCCTCTCTGGCAGACATCTGTAGAACTGCGGGCTGGGTGACACCGAACACCTTCACGAGAGTTTACGGTCTCCGCGTTGAGCCAGTTTTTTTTTTTTTTTTTTCTGACGCCAGGCCCAGTATTGGTGTTAGCTTACTGGGTCTCCGGTCAGCCCCTGTACTGGGCTAGGTGTCCATATGGCTTGATTCCCTGTAGGAGATCCCATATGTGTATTCTTCCACTGTAAGGTTTCCCTCTCGGTGAACCTGTGTCTTCCCTTAGACAGACCCGTTCTGTCAGTCTCTGCTGGCAGTTGTTCCATGTCCATCTTGTTCCATCTCAGGACCTGCCTCAGAGACCCATTCCATATGTAGTACTACCCCAGGCCTGGGTCAGTCCATATCAGTGTCTCCACATGATACCTCCCCATGGGTAGGATGTGGCCTCCGTAGAGCCCTTCTCCAGAAGGTTCGCTTCCCCATCTTTACTGCCAAGCTGTATCAACAAATAGAAAAGACTTGAGGCAATCTTTCACTGAAGGTCAAAATCCCTTCTGTTAAGAAATTTCTGTGGTGAAAGGAACAGCGGCTTGGCTATCACCAGCAGCGATATACTCACCTTTTGTCCCTGTGGGTACCAAGGTCAGCGAATTTGCGCTAGGGCGGTGGGAAGGTTACAACCTTTGCATAGCATTTGTCTGACACGCGGCTGCTTGTCAACATTTGCAATGCCATAGAGTTGTGACGGGGTTGTGGTGCTTTCCATGGACCCCTAATGTCGAGTCACAACATAACATCTCCGAGGGTTATGTACGTAACCAAGACGTTCCCTATCTGCCGGTCACTACAAGTTATGTCATTAATTTCCCAACTTTATATAAATATATAGAAGCAGAGGAACTCTGAAGACGTGTGTGACGTGTTACGTGTTTCTGGTGTGAGTACGCTGCTGCTTCAGACCGGGCTGTTTGTCTTTTTTGTCTTGTTTAAATGTGTTTTTACGTCTACACATTATAGATGGACTTAAACTTCGACAGGACAATTCATTTTTCTGCTTCTGGTGGTGTGTCCCTCTATGACACTTTCTTACGGTGTTTCATCCGACTACCTGAACCCATCGGCCTGCCTACCTGGTGGTGTTTGTGGTGTGGGTGCTGCGGGCAGAGTGCCTGCGTCGCTGACGGGAATGTTTCGCGGCGAGGTGAACTACGTTGTCGATTTTCCCACTTGCTGTTTGGGCTCTACCTCTGCGCTCCTTCGGGCTCTGTGGTGGACGTCAAGTCATCGAGTGTTCCTGTTTGCCTCTCCAGGTCCTGGAGCTTCCACTCGTTTGGACTCTGTGGCGTTTGAGGCACAGTGTGACTCTGGTTGCTTGGTGTGCTGCTCCTTGAGGGACTATTGGTTGCTGCATTTTACTCTACTGCTCCTGTTGCATGGACTCTTGGTCATATAATTGCATATTTCTCACTCCGGACTATGCATTTTATGATACCTTGATTGTCTGTGATGTTTGATACATACACTGTATTGTTTCTGGTGTTTTTTGTTGCGTTTATGTTTTGATTTGTAAAGCGCTTTGAGCTCTGGAAAAGTGCTATATAAATTAAACATTATTATTATTATTATATATACACGAACAGATACGTTTTCATAACGCTTACATATTATACCAAATAATAACCAAATTATACCAAAAAAATAAACAAGTGGACAATGCTCCTTTAAATCCTTACAGCGAACGGGTCGGCCTGCTCCCAGGAGATGGGCGCTCCCCATGTGTTGAGCCTCATCTTGTCGGGCAGCGACTCTGGGACGGCCAGCAGGATGAAGCAGATGTCGGCCAGAGCGATGAGAGTCGCCACCAGCACCACCAGGTTATCGCCGTAGCTGGCTGACAGGTACGCGCCGATGGCTGGGCTGGTGACCAGACTCGCTGCGAACGTTGCAGAAACCTGGATACGGATAGAAATAGAACTCATCTATCCAGCTGGGTCAAGGACACTGAATCCAGGTCATGCAGAAGAAATATCCTAAAACAGCTTCACTGAGATCTGAGACTCTGAAATCTGTCCAAAATGCTTTTTATATTTAATAAAAGAGCCTCTTACCAGTCCGTACGCCGTGCTCCTCTCATGCTCATCCGTAACATCTGCGATGTACGCGAAGATTACAGAGAAAGTGACGGAAAACGCTCCGGACACTGAGATCATGGCAAAGTACCACCTGAAAACAAGAAGTGATATATGAGATTAATCTAAACATTTGAAGATGTTGTTTTAAGAACAGGGCTCCCTAAACTTTTACACAACACTAATACACTATTTATATACATTTTTCAGTTGATTTGTGATTATTGATAAAACATTTCAATCACATCACTACTGGTCAGACAATGAAAGCCGAGCATACCTAAAAAATATTATATTAATACACACACACACACACATGTAGGGCTGGGCGATATGGCCATATCAGTCGATATCGATAATTATCACGATAAATGTCAAATCTTTATTTCTTTCAAGTTTAAAGCCAAAATTTTGCTCCAAAGTGAAAGTTGTAGAAACCAGACCATTAATTTTCCTTAACAAAATAAATATCTAACTAGAAAAATGTATTTCTTAGTTGCTGCATGTTCTAATGAGTGATATTGTTTCAAATCAAGAAACAGATTCGGGTTGCCTGATAATATTAATAATAATAATAATCACTTTTTTGTCTCTTAGAAATGCACATTTGATAGTAGCTCGAGTTAGGATGCAGAGGCAATTTTTTGTTCATTATCAAAATCAGTAACATCTGTAAAAATTGTAGCAACCCCAGTTTTATATGGTTAAATTTATTCTGACCAAGTTTTTTTTTTATTTTTTTATTAAGCATTGGTCTCCTATTGTAGCATACATTTAAATCATGATAAACACAGTTAAAAGCACACACATAACACCTCAATACCATGGTAAAAAAATGTAACTATATGGTTTTTAGGTAGCCTATTTGTATGAAAAACAGTAGTCTAAAAACATAATGCACACATGCTATAGCTTAATCACAAATACATACTACAATTTTACACCATAACTCCTGTAATAAAATTCAATGTGAATATCCCACATTTCTGCCACAATACCATCGTTATCGAATTATCACCCAGCCCTACATACATGCATTATATTATATATAAAATCATAATTATAACAAGTTATAAATTATAACTCTTTATCTATTTGTCTAATTTTATAACAGTTTTGTAAGTATAAAGAAAGAAATTACAAATATTGTACTAAATATTATACAGTTATAATTATTAATCGTTTAAATGTTAATAATTGTTATTTAAAATTCTATTAAATATTAAAATTAAATATTATAATTATATAGTTGTTATTTTTTTTAACTTAATAAATTATTATAAATAGTATATTGATTATTATTCAATCACAATTCATATTATAATATATTTCTATTTAAAAAAATATTAATACAAAGAAAAAAATAGAAATATGATCAAATATTATATAATCATAATTATTATAATTATGTAATGTAAATAATTACATTCTATAAATTGTTATATTATAATTATATTATTTATTAAAAATGAACATTTGTAAGTGAAAAGTAAAAATAATTACAAATACTATATAAAATTGTATACTAACATAACATTACATAATTACAAATTATATATATCTATACACACACACACACACATACATATATATATATATATATATATATATAGATATATATATATATTCTTTTTTTTTCCTGCAGCCAAGGTCATGTCAGGATGTTCTCACCATGGACTGAGTCTCATGAGCGGGATGGGTGCACACGTGAAGAACACGGTAACCAATAGAAACGATCGTCTGCCCCACACGTCTGATAGAGCGCCAATTAACGGAGCGCTCATAAACGACAGCAGACCCTGACGAACCAAAGCAGAAACATCACGTGACAATAAAACCAACACAGACTAACTAAACCAGTCCAAAATATTCACATCACGTACCTTCACTCCCTGAATCAGGCCGTTTATTAAGAACGTGTGTTTGGGGAACGTTTCATGCAAAACCTACAAATGAGAAATGCACATTTCAATACACAGATCAAATATAATACAATTTAGATCTTAAAATTAAAGGTGCACTGGTGTATTTTTCCCTGCTTCTTATTTGCCTTCACAAATAACCAGAGACTAGTGATGGTGCTAACCAGCGTTATTTTTGTGAAATTTACTGTATATACTACCATATTTTTTATTTATTAATATTTAGCTTTCATTTTCATATTTTCAGTTTTCATTCATGTTTTATGAAAATGTTCTTGAGTCTCAACCCTAGATTGAAGACCTTCTGGTGTGAGTTTTGTCAAAAATAAAATAGTGCACCTATAACTGAAGCATGTATCCTGATAAACATGAACCACAAACATAACTGAGAATTAAAGTAACTCACGGTGAGCATCGGCATGGTCAGGAGACCCCAGGCAAAAAACTCCAGGAAGATGACCACAACAGCATGATAGACGCTCGGCTTCCCGATGCCCTGCTGGACCTGCAGCATCACACACATAAGCAGCTCTTTATTAATAATGCTAATCATAATGGTGAATGCCAGACTCCTCGGCTTTCAATGGGACTTGACTCATTGCTATTCCTCCGGGACGTTTGGACACAAAAGACGAAATAGATTCAGCTGTGCCAAACTCTGCCCACTGCTGACACAAGTTCACAGTCTAATAATGTGTTGAAGAATTCACTGTGATGCTTAATATGCACTCGCCAGAATGTCTTATGAATGAAAAAGTGAGTTAATAATGTCACTTAATCTCTTTTATACACGAAGCAGGAAACACAGAGACATTATTTTGGCTGAAAACAGGAAACTTGTTTGAAGAGAGTTTGGGACAGAAGTTATATAATGGACAACATTTAACTCTCTCTGGAGTTCTCTGAATCTTTCATGGATCTGTGAAGCTTTTCGAGGCTCTATGAGCTCTTCTTGTGTAATGTGATAGAAAAGTTTTAAATATACATCAATAATACAAACAAAACAAAGTATTATGAGAGTTGCATGTATGAATTTTAAACAACATTATGAATTCAAACAAATGGCCACCTGGGCAATTTGTATTAGCTCGGATGTGTCCACTAGCCTATGTTTAAACACTGTAAATGTCAAAAAGAAAGAAAAAAAAAACATTATGTGCTGGTTTATCTATTTCCTCTAATTATAGTAGTTGTTTTGCATGACTGTATGTTTAGAAAGAGTAGAAATGTATGGCATTCTGTAAAAATATATTTCAAAATCTTTTTTTGTACTTCCAAATTAATTCAGTTTATTATTAAATACATACATATACATGCATTTATAATAAAATATATAAAATACATATCTTAATTTTAAATATATATATATATATATATATATGTGTGTGTGTGTGTGTGTGTGTGTGTGTGTGTATATATATATACACACACACACTACTTTATATTTTATATGCATAAATAGATATTTAAATATGCAATATATGTAAATTTTAATATAATTTAAAGTTACATATATAGGTATTTATTTTATAGTTTATTATAAATGCTAAATGCATGCATATATAATTATTATAGTTATACTTATATAACTGTATTTGCACACACACACACATATTACATATATATCACATATAAACATATATATATAATATGTCAATATATAATGTATAATTACACATTTTATAATATAAGTATATATATATTTACATTTTTTATAAAAATTTTATATAAAATATATTTGAAAAACACACACACACACACACACACATATATATATATATATATATAGTTCAGCAAACCCTCAAATTAGTAAATAAATGTTTATCTTAATAAAAATAAACGTCTTATTGGAATAATTAGTTCTGTCTTCAGATCAACAGGATGCGCAAATGACATCACAGACGGCAAGAATGAATGAATGAAGATTCCGGCGTCCCCATGACAACAGACTGAGCTCGTGAGAGGCGCACGTGAGTCAGATAGGTGTTGTGCGCGCGCTCGCGTCAGTTACGCAATAACCGTAGCATTAGCATCACCTCACCCTGCTAAAAACCAGCGATATCGTACATGACACCTATCGATACACTGTGAGAAATGTTATAAAGACCGTAAACATTATTACAACAATAAAACGACAATTCAATCGCAGTTCAAAAAATTCTAAATGTTGTGATTTGTAGCCGAAGCGCTATGTATGTACGATTAATACTAAATTAATGCTTATACATGCGTATTATAAAGCGACGAGCCATTTAAATACACATTTTATTATTTTAAATGTTTTAACGGAAGATGGCGTAGCTAAAATGAACAGAAACACAGACGCTCCGATGAATGGATGAATCTGAGATGTTAGCGTCATGTGTTATTCTCACCGGATTGTCATGCTTCATTATGATCCTCTTGACCAGCACAACCTGACTGGTGTGTTTTGGGTCTTTGTCGCCCTGGGCCATCATCATCTTCTTCATCATCTCATCACATCTCATGTGAGGAACGTAAAATCCGTCCTGCTGCGTGCATATCTGCGCTCCTTCCAGCTTTACCGTCGAGTACAGCCGTCCAACCGGCCAAAAAATCAGCTCCGATCGGTTATTTGCATCCAGTAATAAGCGGACTGAACGGATGAATGGTGCCGCTCTGTCGTGTTATGTGATTGAAGTGCGCAGAACAGCGCCGCCGCGAGGTCAGACTGAGAAACAGCGAGCAGCTTCACATGATGCTGAGGATCCATCCGCCGGTCTCTGCTGATCTGGACTCAGGATGACGGTCCGGTTTCTCACTGGGACAGAAGTGCGTCACGCTTTTTACCTTTTCAGAGGATGTTACCAAGGCTCAGACCATGTGAGGGTGGATGATGAGACTTCACTATTATTACAGGATACTATAAATAACTTTATTTATTTAAAGTCTGTTTTTCACATATGAAGAGTTAAGATGCAAACGCCTCTAAGTGCTGTTTGAAATGTAGTTCTAAAATGAGCATTTTTCTCAGGCTCCTATATGTGTAGGTTCAGTAATTTCACTTTAATGGAAACGATTTGGTTCTTTTACCAAAGGCTGCAAAAATATTGTGAAATAATATTATCGTCCTATGTGTTTTCTATTTGAATATATTTTAAAATGTAATTTATTCCTGCAATGGCAAAGCTAAATTTTCAGTACTTCATGATGATCCTTCAGAAATTATTCCATGTATTAGAGCCCATTTTGACTGCTCAAAAGATAATATAGGAAGATATACTTAATTTGTGTTTCATGCTGGTGAAATTTCACATGCACAAAAATTTACTTGCTTTAAACCTCTCTTTTCTTTATTCAGTTGATCTGGACAAGTACATGGAAACTGTCCAAAGCTCTGTTAATCCAAGTACATTTATTACATTTTTTAACCCAGATGGTTTTGCTACACTAACCATAGTTTTACCATGGTATTTGTAGTCAAATTGTGGTTATACAACCATACCTTTACCATAATAATGGTTAAATTTAGTGATTTGTATCTGTATACTTTCTTTTTCTTTTATCTTTTAACTGTACTGCCTTAATGGTTTGATGTTTTGTACTGTTTAATAAAGAAATGATTCACAAACCCGCTCCGAATCTCCGAACTGAATCAAGTGATTCGCGACACCCGATCCAGTTTGAGCGCTTCTAACAGTTAATAATTTTGGGACACAATGTTTTAACTGATTAGGAGTTTCGAAAAGCTCCATTTCACCCATCAGTACGTGCTTTTTAAAATTATTACAAGTGATGTTGAAATTCGAAAAATGAATGGCTCTTTGAACTGGCTATGGAAGCAGAATAATGGCAATAGTTTTTGAAACATAAAGCATGCTGAATTCACATTTTAATGCCTTGTATTTCCAGGACTTGCATTTTTAGGTCCTGAAATTTAACATAGTTGTTTATTTAAGCTGTGAATATTTCAATTCAAAATATTTCACACACATTTTCATAATTAAAAATTCAATAATTCATATTCACCTTCCAGAATTCACTTCCAAAATATTCAGTCTGTTTAAAAATACGATGTATAATATTCAACAGGCAAATGTGGATCAAGTCATTCATTCACAAAAACTGATTTGCAGAAATGGAGCAAGCGCTAAGTAGAAGTTTTGATTATCGGGGCCAGTATAAACGTGGAAACGCTGATTGTGTGTATGTTTAATTCAACATCTTTGCTGTTTCTTGTAGCCTACATTGTAGCTGACGCTGATAGGTCAGTTATGAGTTATGACGGCCGTATTGCGATTTTAGGGATTAATGTTTATATTGTTTGTATCTTTATGATTTCACGATTTAAGAGTGTGTTTTTGTGTGCGTGTTAATTTCCTAATTTCGTTGGTATTGTACTTTATTTTGCTGTATTCTCAGTTTGACTAAAATGAATGTCACATGACCCTTTCTGATTAGTTTAACCTGGAAGTATTGGTACAAATTGAATGGCGAGATGTGAATTCAGAGACACATGTTAGAGCTCCTTACCATTCTACTGCTGGTTATCAGGCCAACACGGTAAAAGAGTTAATGGTTGTATATTTCTTTATTTGCGTTGATGTCCTTCGAATTGTTGTGTGTAAAACTATTTCTTTGTGTTTGTTTGCATGTAGTTTTCACGGTGTTCCATATCAGGAAAATAAAACATATGGACATCAGTATCTTGGAAGCGTGGACTGTTTAATGACCAGCGAGTAGTTACATACATGTAAGCAGCTTTCTCTACCAGAAAGGAGATTATAATGCTCTTTTACCCAACGCTGAAGTACAGAAATAACATTGCATCTGAGGAAGACATATATTGCTTTCGGTTGCTTAGTTTCTGTAACTTTGTATCATGGCTTGTGTGACTCTGTGCTGTAATACTGGGGTTCCCCTCATAAGTCACACTCCAGGATTCCCCAACGAAGCGTAACGCGCCTCAGTGATATAACTAATACCTAATTAATATAAGACCTCAGATCTCACAATAAACTTTACTATAGTCATTATTCTGCTTCCATAACTGGCTTTTGGTAGTAAATAGCTTGAATGATCGAAGTCACGAGTTTGAATTTGAATCAACCAGGGGTGCGTTTCCAAAGAGCATCGTTAGCTAACTATGGTTGTAAGTTCCATTGAACTCTATTGATAACGACGGAACTTGCGACCATAGTTGCTTTTGGGAAACGCACCCCGGAGCGGTTCCAGCGTAAATGACTTGAGTTGAATTGAATCGGTTTGTCTGTTCTTCATGTTTATATGACACGCTCAGCCAGTACCGCCGCTCCCTATACACAGAGTACACAATATGCGTAGGGCACCAAGTCCCGGGGGGGGCAACATCCCAATTGCTCAAAAAAAAAAAAAACATGACACGCCATTCCCACGCCCGCGACCGCTCACACCTCATGTTTGCGGCTGAATGCAAATGATCATAAATGATGGACATCAGGGATCCGGCGCCAAGAAAAGGAAAAAATTCAATAAAATAGGTTGCATTCATAATCCATAATCCATAATTCCATAAAATTTGAGGGAGGGGGCACAACAATACACTCCTGCTTAGGGCACCCATTTGGCCAGCAGCGGCCCTGCTGTCAGCTTAGAAATCAGTGAAAAAGTATGATATTTACAAAGAAAATATCTATATTTCCATTTCGAATAACTTCTTTCCACGTCAAAGGCATCCAACATAAATCTACAAACATATTCAAGTGAGGTAACCAGTTTACTGCTAACTAGTGAAACGCTCCGGTTACTAACGTAACCTCAGTTCCCTGAGATAAGGGAACAAGCGTTGTGTGTATGGGGAAAACTCCTGTTTTACTCTGTACTGAAAGCAGATTTGTTCATGTTTGTGTAGCTGCACAAACCAATGGCACTTTAGCCTGCCAGAAAGGACGGAGTCGATGTGTATATAAGTCAGCTCACAGCGCCATTTCATCAGATCATTCGACTGAAGCAACAGTTATCGATTCCTAGCCTAAACAGGCTAGAGCATTCTAGGTATACTCACAGAGCATGTTCGGACCCTGCTCACCATCTGTAACAGGAGCCCCAATAGGGAGATCTCCTGAGAGCTGAACGGTGTTGAGAGCACCTTAGAAACATAACCATGTCTGAAGAATGACTTTACAGTCATTAGGTCCAAACTCAAGACATGAGGTGCTGATTGGCAGCACTTGCAAGTCACCCACTTGCTTAACCGACGCCAAGGCAAGGAGGAGGGCCATGTCACATGATATCGGATCCAAACGTCATGCAGAACACCAGTTAATGAAGACCGACCATTTTAGGCTATAAAGCCGTCTTGTAGACTGCGCTCTTCCCTCCAAAATGGTATTGCTTACTCTAGCTGGGAGCTGACCCTTGTACTGAGTAACAGCTCCCGTTCTGACCTGGCTAGAACCAGCCAGTCGTCGAGGTAGTTCAAAATACGGTCTCAGAGGGGAAAGAGCCGCATCTATGCACTTTGTGAAAGTGCGCGGGACCAGAGACAGTCCAAACGGAAGGATTGTATATTGTTAGGCCACTCCCTTGAACGCAAATCTCAAGAATGGTCTGTGATGGATGTGGCTATGTGGATGTGAAAGTCTATGTAGATGTGAATGTGTGCATCTTTCAGATCCACAGTCAAAAACCAGTCCTAGGGGCAAATATGCACGAGGATCATAAGTGAGTGGTTCAGACGCCTGAGATCCAGAATGGGTCTGAGCCCGCCATCTCTCTTTGGAACGAGGAAGTAGCGGCTGAAATAGCCTGACTCACTGTTCTCTGGGGGCACAATTTCCACAGCTCCTTTTGCAAGCAATGTCTGCACTTCTTCTTGTTCAGTTTGAATGACGCCTCTGAAGCGAGGTGGCCTGCAAGCGAACTAAAGTGAGTAACCTTGTTGAATTGTTTTTAAAACCCAACTCGACACTCCCAGAATGGCTGCCCAAGCCGTAAAATGGGAGGCGAGAGGGTTTACTTTTGCGAATGAGAGCTCGCCAGAGAAGGGGGGGGAACTTGCATTCGCATGAGTGAGTAAGAGAGTGTGAAGAGGAAATTTGCTCTTTATTGTATGTGGGTCCATTATCACAGCGGTAAAATATTCGGGTACGCGCTGCACCTGCAGGACATGACCCGCTGGAAACAAAACTCGGAGGGATGTGCTCGGAGGGATGGTAGGATGAAAGCAAGCTGTTTTTCGGGACGTTCCGGCTGAGGTGAAAATATAGTCCATCCTCTTCGTCTCTAGCACATTAGGATGGTTTAGGCGGCTCGGGGTCCAGCACAACTCATGGGCGGGGACCATGACACTTTGGAAAGGGGAATTTCGCTATCCGGGGTGCTGCTGCAGCCCAGGCTCAGATTTCCGCTGAGGCTGCGGTTGTGCCAGCTTTGCAGGCTGAGTGGCAGTACCAGAGTGCTTGGGTAGGAAGTGATGCAGCACCTGCGACGTCTTCTGAGCCTCCGAAAACCTTTCTGCAAATCCGTCCACAGCGGGGCCGAACAGGCCCTTCGGCGAGACCAGTGAGTCGAGGAAAGCCATCCTCTCAGCGTCCCTGATCTCCAGCACCACCAAACTGGCAATGGTCTTGCCGATAGCCTGCGCCATTGCTTTCATAGCGCGCAGAGCCAGGTCTGTTGCTGTGCGCAGCTCCTTGAAAGTCTCCTGGTGTACTTGGCCAGACTCGTCCATACCGCGGAGAAGCTTGGCCTGAAACAGTTGGAGAACCGCCATTGTATGCAGCGCCGACCTGGCCTGGCCGGCCGCTGCATAAGCCCTATTGGAGAGTGCCGAGGTAGTCCTGCAGGGCTTAGAGGGATGCGCTGCGTGGGCAGATGGCGGGCACAGATGAGCAGCAACTGCTTCCTCTAAAGGGGGGAGCTTGCTGTATACCTTGTCGTCAGCACCGTCAACGGTGGTGAGAGAAGATGCTGTAGAGCAGGGGTCTCAAACCCTGCTCCTGGAGAGCTACTATCCTGAAGATTTCAGCTCCAACCCCAATCAAACACACCTGAAGCAGCTATTCAAGGTATTCAGGGCTACTTGATAATTACAGACAGGTGTGTTCCAGCAGGGTTGGAACTGATGTCTGCAGGACAGTAGCTCTCCAGGAGCAAGGTTGGAGATCCCTGCTGTAGAGGGATTTACTCTGGCCGAGTAGGGGACGCGCCACATCTTGGTGAGCTCGTCACAAACTGCAGGCAAGAGGATTCGGCCTTGGAGTCTGAGAAGGGGGAAGAACTTCAGGCTTTCCGCCGGAACCTCCCCATTCTTCTGCATCAGATGCTGCCAAGAACATGGAGTCGTCGGCGATAATATCCTCGATGATGACGTCCTCTTCAGATGCGCCAAAAGAGACCAGGCCACTCGCAGCCGAACGTGCGCTGAAATTTGCTCTTTAGAAAATTTGCTCTCGGCTTGCTCTTCATGTGCTGGATGGCCGCAGGGAATCCTCGCTGCTTGGGGGTCCTCAACGGCGGTGAGCAGAGCTGGAGCTTCTTCTTTCTCGGCTTCTTCTTGGCTTCTTCCAAAGTCAGCGAAGAGATGTTCCTCGTCGCTGAAAGAGAATGATCTCATGAAATGGCGCTGCGAGCCGGCTTATATACACTCCACCCTCCATCCTTTCTGGCGGGCTAAAGCGCCATTGGTTTGTGCAGCTACACAAACGTGAACAAATCAGGCTTCAGTACAGAGTAAAACAGGAGTTTTCCCCATAAACACAACGTGAAGTGAATGTTTGAAAGGGAACTCCATTAACAATAGTTAAAGAGGGTAAACTTTATCATTCAGCTGAACTGTGCTTGTATGTTTAAACACTTCTTACTTCACACATGCGTCCTTGAGAGCGTTTTCTATACTTTAACTTCTCAGGTAATATCACTGGTGTGACCAATCAGATCCAGCCGAAATTACAACGACAGTGGTTACATACAGCTCATCTTTTGATCATAATCATTGCTAGGGACAATTTAGCAGTCGCTGGATATTGTAGGGACATGTCATAGCATTCCTAAATTCTGTTCCTAAAATATGCTCTTGCCTGGAATTACTTAAACTATGCTGTAGACCTGAAAAATAATCTGTAATAAGAAATAAATTAAATAATAAAAACAAGAAGCAAAAAAGCAAGCAAAGCTAAGCTACACATTACTTTAAAATAATACATAATTTATTATAATTTACTTAATTTGTGTTTATTTAAAAGTATGTTTCGTTGTGTAGCCTGTTATAAGGATCTTTTATAAAATAAAATGACAGATTATGTAGTTTTATAGCATTGTTTTATAAATAAATATATTGTTTAAAGTTATTGAGTCAGAAATCAGTCTATTTAAATCAATCGAGTTAATATTAATGGGTTTTACTGAAGCAATTTGGCTTAAAACTTAACTATTTTTATCATTTGCATCAATTAAGTTAAATGGGTCTCAGTGGCAGCAGATCTGTTAGCATGATGAGCTGCTGAAGTTTGTTTATCTGTATCACTAGGCAACCGCTTTGCTCATCTTACCACTGAACCTGTGTGTGAATGAATCCCAATGGACAGGAAAACATTTAGCACATGATCTGCTCCCTGCTGATTTTCACAGGACGTAGTTTAAAGAAATTAACTGTAAGACAATAACTACAGTAAAATGGCTTTAGCAAGTGGACATTGGGTTGACAAGGAAATTGCAGGAGTCCCACCAAGCCCAAGGTGAGTTCATTCTGCTTGCAGACGTTTATGTAATGCCATAAGGAGAAAAAAAACATTATAATTATAATTTACAGATATGGCCATGCGATGACTGTAGCAGGAAATATCGCTTTCTTGTTTGGAGGAGCATCCAGCGCGATCACAGAGGTGTGTGAATTCAAGAAACCGCTGAAAACATATGTTCTTATTTCATAAAGATTATTGATTCAAACATAGTGTCTGTGCAATTGTTTTTCATCCTTAGGATGATCTTCCATTATATCTGAATGACTTTTACATGATTACAGGTACCTTTGGTGAAATATTTCGCTGTTAACACATAAGTGAATGTTTGTTCCTAAATGCATTATTGATTTCATGAGTTTGCATCTTTTCTAGTGTATTTTTCTTCTGTTTTAGTTTCACCTAATAGAGTTACATGGGAGCTGATGCCTCAGAAAGGTGATGTTCCCACAGTAAGAGAAGGACACACTTTATGGTAATGAGAGAGTTCATATATTAATATTTAAAGCTAAAACCTCCACTGTTCAAAATTTGAGGTCAGTAAATTTTCTTGTGCTCACCAAGGCTGCATTTATTTGTTTGAAAATACAGAAAAAGATTGGGAATTATTATTACAATTTATTATTTAAATATTTCAAAATGTAATTATTTAATTATGAGTATTTTTCCCTCCATATCTACAGATGGTGTGTAGTGATATATTTTTTTCTACTGTGCATTTTTAAAATTAAAGTTAACCTGAAATACTACAAATAAAAATTGTCATTTTTATTTAAAGTGTTAATTGTTTTATTATTATTTATTCTAAAATGTAAAAATAATTGTTTTTATATTTTATAATACATTTATTTAAATTTGCCAATTTGCTGCTCAAGAAACATTTCTGATTATTATCAATGTTGAAAACAGCTGTGCTGTCCAATATTTTTGTGGAAACCATGATACATTTCATTTTTCAGGATTCTTTGATGAATAGAAAGCAATTATTTAAAATAGAATATTTTATAACATTATAAATATCTTTACTGTCACTTTTGATCAATTTAATGCATCCTTGCTGAATAAAAAATATACATTTCCTTTCAAAAAATCTTACTGGCCCCAAACCTTTATGTACATAAAAAAAAAAAACACTTAATTTTGTTAATAAATCAGAAGTGCATCATCAAAACACGCTTCCTTTTTTCCTATAGTGTCGTTAAAGGGAAACTCTACTTGTTCGGAGGTTCTTCACATCCTGAAGCTAAAGAGTGTCTCCCAGGCGTGTATTGCTTTGACATTGGTGAGACTAAATGCATGTGACTTTATGATGAAACTGAACAGCTTGTGTTGTTGTCGTCATGTTGATTTGGATTGTCTTGTGCGTCAGTGGCATTGACGTGGGAGAAGCTGTTGACTGGAGGAGTGTTTCTGCGGACTCTGAGACACAGCGCAGCGGCTCTGGGAGAGACTATCTATGTGTACGGCGGGATTCTGGACGGCGTCCCTACAGATGACCTCATGATGTTCAACACCGGTCAGTACTGTGAGGACTTCACCCGTCTCAGACACTAGATTGCATTATTAGATGTGTTCAGTGATATTTGTATTTGTGTAAACCTGTCACACTCACACACAATCTACTGAACGCCTTCTGTCGTCTGATTGACAGTTTAGAGTTTTTATCAAGTAAAAGGTCTTTTAGTTCAATTGTACAAACACCTTCAACTTGAGCTTCATGTGTCTTTCTGCTGTCTAATCTTGACAGATTTTTATCAAGTAAATGTCAGTCATATGATCAACTGTAGGCATATTTCCAGATGAACACTCACTGGACTGAAGCAGCTCAGCTTTACTTGATTCTCCATCAATCTTTTTCTAGAAAAATCAGGCCGTCTCAAATCTGATCTTCAGGATCTTTTGAGGAACGTTTGTTTCCAGAAGCTTTACATTCACCGTTCCTCAGTGGAGGAATGATATTCCCAAGCCTATTTTCCCATTGACTATTTTGTTAATAGTAACAGTATGTTGATGCGTTTCTTCTTTCAGTGTCGTTAAATTGGATGCCTATTAAAACTACAGGAGCTCTGCCTTCAGCAAGGTAAATACTGATCTGACTGGAGCAGGAGATTAAACTGTAAAACTGTGTAGAAAAGAGCATATATTGTAACTTTATCAGACTTAATGATTGTTGGAAATGAAGCTGTAATTGTCGGCCATCTGTTCAAAACTGCAGTTTTATCATCGGTTTATTGTGTGGTTTTTCCTCTTCCAGTGATTTAAGCTCTGCATCTGCTGTCTTTGCATCTGACCGTCCTCTTCTGCTTCTCTTCTGTAGATATGATCACTCATTAGCTGTGGTGGGTGAGCAGATATTCCTGTTCGGTGGATCTTCAGAGGATGGGTCTCAAAGCAAAGACATGTACGCACTGAACACAGGTGGGAATACATTTATCCACATAGTAAAGATTGCAATTGAAGTGATAAGACTAATGTACACAGCTTGTCTTACTGTAATGAATTAGTGAATGTGTTTCCCAATAGAGACTCTGGTGTGGGAAGAGTGTAAGGTAAAAGGAGATGCTCCTGTTGTTTGTGCCGGTCAAGCCTTTACAACACACCATGACAAGGTAAAACAGGTTTATTTTACTGGAGGCAGGTTAAAGACTAGGTTTGTTTTTTGTTTGTTTCTCTTTTTTTCCTTTTGAAAGAAATTTTAACTTTTATTCAGCAAGCACTAAAGACATTTATAACGTTACAAAAGATTTCTGTTTCAATTAAATGCTGTTCTTTTGAACATTCTATTCATCAAAGAATCCTGAAAAATCAAATGTGCCTGTTTTCACAAGCATATTAACTGTTTTCAACATTGATAATAATCAGAAATGTTTATTAAACAGCAAATCAGCATATTAGAATGATTTCTGAAGGATCATGTGACACTGAAGACTGGATTAATGATGCTGAAAATACAGCTTTGATCACAGGAATAAATTACATTTTAAAATATATTCGCATAGAAAACAGGCTATTTAAATTGTAATTATATTTCACAATTTGTACAGTATTTTTGATCAAATAAACGTAGCCCTGGAGAGCAGAAGACACTTCTTTTAAAAACATTAAAAAATCATCTTAACCCCAAATTGTGAACATTAGAGATTTTAGCTTTAAATATAAATGAGTATATAAGAGAAAGTGTATGCTTTTTAGATGCTGTGGCACAGTTATAAAATACATTGTAAAATATATTAACACTTATTTTAAATTGTAATAATATTCCTCACATTGACCTCTTGCAAAAACATAAAAAAATCTTGCCGATCTTTTGACTTTTGAAAAGTGGTGTATATTTTCTGAAATAAATGTGGGAAACATCAGTGCATAAATGCTGCAATTGCAAACTGAAGTTTAATTAATTATTTGAGTTTTAGAACAAACTTCCCAAGTGTGAGCGAAAGTAATAATGAAGTTTAACTTTTAAAAAAAAGTCTGACTTTTCAACATTTTTTGGATTCAGGATATTTACTTATTCGGAGGAACCATCACTAACCCAGATGGAGTTGTGTCATCAACCAATGAAATTCACAAATTAAGCATCGGTGAGATGAGAATTGAAACTGAGACTGAAGTTCTGCTGCCAAGAACCTCCTTTTTTCTCGTAGAGGTTTGCAGCGAATGAACAGACACTAACGCTTTTACACTCTTCCTGTTTCACCAGCAAAGATGAAATGGAAAGTACCGCTGTATGTCGGCATCCCTCCCTCCAGACGTCATGGACACACGGCTTTCATCGTCCACAGTCATGTATGTGTGTGTGTGTGTGTATGTTGGTTTTACATACAGTTTGAAAGGTGTTTAAAACCTTTAAAATATTTAGACACTCAACTGTTTCTGATAATCACAAAAAAATCTAAATGCTTCTGCTTAAATGACTGACATTTTTATTGTACTTTTTAAAATGGTGAAGATATTGAAGGGAAGTATCATCAAATGCTCATGTTCCTCCTTCAAAAGTGTTTAAAAGCATCCCATGATGCACCTCACGAAGTTGATGAATGTCCTGAATGAGCAAAGCTGGAATATAGACAAAGCAAAAGTTCAAATATAAGAGAGTTTTACCATGTAAGCCCATTTCCACCAGGGATAAAAAATAAAAAATGTGATGTAATTTTTCTCACAATTCTGACTTTATAACATGCAACTGTGAGTTTATATCACACAATTTTGACTTCATAACTCACAAATGCAAGTTTATATCTCATAATTCAGAGTTTACAACAGGCAATTGCGAGTTCACAATTCTGAGAGAGAAAAAAGTCAGAATTGCAACGTAAACAATTGCAAGAAAAAAATGAATTGTGAGATAAAAGTCACAATTAACTTAAAATAACTTTTTTATTCAGTGGTGGAAAAAGATTCCATGTTACTAATATTCAACATATGAAAAATAATCAGATGAAGAATGAGCAAATGTATTGGAATGCAGTGTTATTTTAGTATTATTTATATTCTACTATATTATTTATTCATATAATATTAATGTTCAGTTTTCATTTTAATTTTAATAACATTTTTAGTAATTTTGTTATGGGTTTTGATGTATGTATCTTTCAGTTTTAGTTTAAATTTACATCTTAAATTTATTTTATTTCACTTATAAATGTTCTTTTCTTTTTTGATTAAACTAATATTTTATTTCAGCTTCATGATGATTACTAAAAACTATTTTAATAGTTTTATTTTTAGTTAATGTTAAACATGTGTCAGATCTGTGTTTAATATCTCAAATCTAAGTTTATTGCTTTTACAGTTGTTTTTTTCAACAGCTAACACACATTTTCAAAAAAAAGTCTGAGAATTAGTGTCTGGTTTTGCAGATTTGGTGTGCTTCTGGTGTTTGAGTGTCAGCTTTCAGAAAATGTGTGACAAGTATAGATTTTGTGTGTAAGCAGTTGAAAAAAATGTAAGTGAGTGTCTTTCTTCTTGGTTGCAGCTTTATGTGTTTGGAGGCAAAAATGAAGAGCAAGATTTTAATGACTTGAAAATCATGAAATTAATAAACCCCTCGGAGAGGCAGCCAGGTAAATAACGCTTCTGCCTGACTCCTACTGTAAATACCAGTCATCTGTATTCATCTCTGCTGAGTCTAATCCATGATTGTCGTGTAGTGATGAAGGAGATTTTGTCTGAGTTTGGACTGCAGGGTGTCAGTAATAGGTGGGTGTGTTTCTCTGACTAAAACACAGTTTTCATTACTAGTTTCACAAGTAACGTTCCGTTATTCAAATCGTTTCCACTTGATCAGCTTCGCCCCAACAAAAATTCCCAATGTGAAATACGAGCTGAGTCAGTCTCCAGTGACCGTGAAGAGCTACAGGAGTGAAAACGCTCAGGTGATTGACGTCACACACCTCCATTACAATCAACACAGACACTACAGTCAAACACATTGATCACAAGTGATGGTAAATACATTTATAATGTTACAAGACATTTCTGTTTCAAATAAATGCTGTTCTATTCATCAGAGGATCCTGAAAGTTCTTTTTATTAGGGGTTCCATAAAAATATGAATTGTTTTTAACATTGATAATTAATCAGAAATATGTCTCGAGTAGCAAATCAGCATATTAGAATGATTTCTGAAGGATCATGTGACACTGAAGACTGGAGTAATGATGCTGAAAATACAGCTTTGATCACAGAAATAAATTGCATTTTAACATATATTCACATAAAAAAACAGCTGTTCTAAATTGTAATAATGTTTCACAATTTTTACTGTATTTTTTAGCAAATAAATGCAGGCCTGGAGAGCATAAGATACTTATTTCAAAAGCTTCAAAAACTTTGAACAGTGGAGATTTTAGCTTTACATAGAAATGAAGATATAAGTGAAAATGTGCTTTAGATGCATCATTTATTTATATGTCAGGAAATGTATGATTTTGTAACCAAACTCGTGTCACTGTCATCCAGGTGAGCATTCACAGAGATTTCAGTGCCGTTCGTGACGAGGCCATGAACATGATCCACAAAGCTTTTGCCCTGTTAGATGAGGAATTCCAAAAACTAGACAGGTAGAGATTATGCCTTATTGTTTATTTCACATTAACTGTCTAAAACAAATCATCTTATAAAGCAAAACTGAATCTGCTCTCATCTGAAACAGAGAAAAGGAAGCGCTTGCACGAGACACAGAGGCTCTACAAAACGAGCAAGACGCTCAAAACCAGCATCTGCTGAGACAGAAACAGGTGCTGCTGGTCAAACTGATGTCATGCGACTGAGTTTCTTGGACGTGTTTGCTCTTGTTCTTCACAATGACTAATGGAAGCTTGCGGTTGTGATTGGACAGGAACTTCAGGATATGTTGGAGCGACACAGGACTCAGAACGAGGCCTGGCTGCGCGCGCGAGCGGATGAGAATGACAGGGAGAGGAAGGAGCTGTGTAAACTGAGGGTGTGTGACCACAAACATTCACTTCAGACAAACGGCTGTCAGACGGAGACACCAGCTTCTTTTAGCTTGGAGCAAATAGTTTTAGTGGTTTCATATTTGATTAACTGTTATCATGCTGTAGCATTCACTGATTGTTGTCTGTAAGTACTTAGTAACTGATTTTTTTTTTTTTACTTTTTGCATGAATTATTACTTTAAATAAAATGACATGAATTCATATGCATACATACATTTACATTTAGCCATTTAGCAAACGCTTTTATCCAAAGCAACTTAAAGCAATAATGGAAGCAATCAAAATCAACAAAAGAGCAATAAAATGCAAGTTCTATAACAATTATCAGTTAGCTTAACGCAGTACACAAAGCATATTTTTTTAAATTATATAATAAATAAAAAGAAAACCGCTAGAATAGATAAAGAATAAGCAAGCTAGTGTTAGAGGCCTTTTTTGCTTTCGTTAATTGTATAATAAATAAAAATAAAAAGACTAGAGAAGCTAGTGTTATAATGTTAAATATATAAATACAGTAAATTAATAAATATACATATATACATACATATATATATTAGTGTTGTCAAACGATTAATCGTGATTAATCACATCCAAAATAAAAGTTTTTGTTTACACAATATATGATTACTTACTCTTACTGTGTTGTGTATATATAAATACAAACACATGCATGTATATATTCAAGAAAAATATGTTATGTTTATATATTAAATATATTTATATATAATATAAAATATAATTATATAAATTTATAAAAATATTAACATGTAAATATTTTCAAAATATATACTGTATGTGTGTGTGTTCATATATACATAATAAATAAACACAGTACATATACATATATTATGTAAAAAAACTTATTTTGGATGCGATTAATCGCGATTAATCATTTGACAGCACTAATATATATATATATATATAGTGTACAATATATATATTCAGAGCTTTCTATTGTTAGTAGTTAAAAATAGTCAAATAGACTGTAGTGCATGTCAGTGTTATATTATTTTGCATGCTATTGTAGTATTTATTAATATTTTTAGGTTTTATTTTTAGATTTTTAGTTTCCGTTTTACTTTTATTTTGTTATGTGCCTCTGTCATTTTTAGTTTTTTTAACATTTCTATTTAGCTTTATTTCAGTTTTTGTCATTTTAGTACTTTAGCTTCAACTTATTTCAGTTAGTTGGCTGAAATAAATTTAGTGCTGTCAAACGATTAATCGCAATTAATCGCATTCAAAATAAACGTTTTTGTTTACATAATGTGTGTACTGTGTATATTAATTATGTATATATAAATACACATTCAGACAGTATATATTTAGAAAATGTATTTGCATGTATATATTTATATTTATATAATTTATATTATATATATATATATAAATATATTTAATGAACAAATATAATTTTTTTCTTAAATATATATATGCATGTGTTTGTATTTATATATACATAATAAATATACACAGTACACACACATATTATGTAAACAAAAACGTTTATGTGATTAATTGCGATTAATCATTCGACAGCAATAAATAAAATAATTATTTATAAATTAATTATTTATTATAAAATTATTTTTTATATTTTAATTTTTTTAATATAATTTTTCTCATATTTCTATTTTGTTATCTCTCACTCTGTATTCTTTGTATATATAAGAAATTGTCATAGCACACACACACACACACACACACACACACACACACACAGATAGATAGATAGATAGACAGACAGACAGACTAGATGACCACATCAGATAAAAAAGTTATTTCTAGAAAAATATAAAATATGAGATTATATATACTGTAAACAATATAATGTATAATGTTTCAAAAAATAGTTTTTTTTTCTAGAAATACACTTTTTATCTGATTTTTGAGCCAAAAGCTAAAATGCATTTTTGCATGAAATACTCTCTTAAAAGTCCATTTCGAGTCAGCCGTACCTGAACGAACAGTGATTTTCTCTCACTGTAATGAATGAAATCGTCTCTACAGGAGCCGCTCACACTGAACTCACATTCAAAACTCTGGCAAACGTCTCATTTTATGCATGGAGACAATGACAGCTGTTTAACATTTCAACATGCCAGTCTTTATTTATTGATTGGGTGTGAATTTTCCAGGAGGATGTGCTCCAGGAGCAGGAGAGGCTGAAAGAGGAGCAGTGCAATATCCAAAAACGCAGTGAGCAGCTCCTGTCCATTATGCAGCAGTTCAAAGGCATGTGAAGATACTGTCTCCATGGCAACCGCAGAGGGAGACGGCCCGAGTTTTGTTTGGGAAACAGCGAGATTATTGATGCCACTCCCTTACGGAGAGAGATTTGGGTTCGTCTGTCGGATGATGATTTGCTTATTCCATCGTGTGTGTGTGTGTGTGTGTGTGTGTGTGTTAATGAACGTCACAATGCATTAGACGACCTCATTACCAGAGATACCTGTAGAGCACAGGATGATTTGTGACGCGTGTGAAAAGATGAACATGAACATGATGAAGTAAACAGAGGTTTACCACCAAGCCCCATGTCGTTTATTTTCATGTTTCTCCACAAGCTTGTGTTTTATATCAGTTGAGAGAAACTCGAGGCCCTCAGGTTACTAAATTGAATCTTGACCAGATATCATTTATGAAAAAATGGTAGTCCGGGATTTATTTATTAAGTAATAACATTAAACTTATAAGATGTTTTTTATAAGATGCTGTTATTCAAAGCAACCTGCAAAACACTATATGACTATATGACAATTTAATGAAAATGTATTACATAATAAATATATAATATGCAAACCTTATACAGTCAGTCCCAAATATATATCTTTTATATTTTTAATGATTGTAGAAATAAACTTTTTATCTGACCTTACAGAATGAAACGTCTATAAATATAAAATAAATATGACTTTAATATGCATTTATATATTTATAAATAATTGTATTATTATAATATATACACATATATATATATATATTATACATACACATATATTGCCTACACAGTATATGACAATTTTACAAAAATGTATTACATAATAATTTTATAATATGCAAAGTACCTTATACAGTCAATCCAAAATATAAATAACATAATTAATTTTATAAAATATAAATTTTATATAATTGTTTATATTATTAATATAATAATATAAAATTCTATAAAAGCCAAAAATAAAAGAGCAAAAATCTGAAATCCTGCTTTATTAAACTTATAATTTACAAGACCTGATTTTATTTGACAATTCTCATGAAATCAACAAAAGTAAATCTTAATAACAAGTCTTAATAAACATCTTGATACGTAATATTTCATTTTACCTATTTTGAGTGAATATTTCATTATAAGTTTTTAATTAAAAAAAACTACACGGCCCTTTATGCTATATAAAACAGATTGCGTAGGCTAATGGTGAATTCATAAACTAATTTTTATGTAAAGTATAGCAACGTCCAGCCTATCTAATTACAGACATTATTGTCTATTGTCAGTGGGTTTTTGTGGGGGACAGTCATGTCTCCGAACTCCTGTCGCAGTGCTTGCGCATGCGCACACATCCTCGCCCAGCCGAGCCGAACGCGGCCGAAGAAAGCCGATGCGAAACGGTCGGTGGCGCACTATTTGGCAGGAAGGCTTCGCGCACAGCGCCAGCGGAGCACTATATGGCAGCGGAGGAGGGGAGGGCAAGAGCTCGGCCGCATTCGGGGCCGCCTGCGCTCATCAAACGCTGCTCATTGAACACACAGTGAGGCAGAGCTGGAGTGGAAATACTTTTTATGCCGCAATATGCGTGAATTTCTAAAATAAACCCGGGGTAAGCGAGCATCCATGCCACATTTATGCATTGCACTTGAATAAAAAAAGCGAAATGCGACAAGATTGAGCTCAGAGCTGCAGTGGAGGGAGTGAAGGGGGTTTTGGGGCGACGCTGGATCCAGACGTTTCTGCTGAAAATGTGTTTCTTGTGCTTCCTTTGTTTCTGCTGCGGAATTGTAAATAAGAGCTTGAGCCAAAATGGCGGCTGGAGCCGTTGAGCTGCGTCGAGCTATGAGCTATTGCACTGCGTTTAGTCACACACTTTTATCATTTAACGCTCTTTTATGGCTTTCTGTTCCTCTTGGATGATTTGTATGCAGTCGTAGCATTTATAATAAGATACCTGGCTGCGTTGGTGGTGAATATGTAGCGTTTAATGAAGAGAGTTAGCGAGATGGAGTCAGTTAGCCAGACAGATTTGAATGTTTCTAATGACAAACTGCGATTTGTGTTCACAAAACGCGCACTTATTGCTCTTTTCTACCTTGCTTTGATCGTTAAATGGCTAAATGCGGTCTGTATGTAATGCAATGCTTTCTTTAGTCCTCCATGTTAGCTGGTATCTCTCTGTAATGCCTTTTTTCTTCAAAAAGGATGCTTTTGTACACATGCAAGCTGTTTCTCATGTGTGTGTATTTGGTCGTTTTCACTAAAACTAGACAACTTGCAGTACTGCTTGTCATCTTGGCTGTTAATGGCAGCACTGAAACCCAATCTGGCCATCTGATCTCACTGCATTGTTGAAGGTTCTGGCCAATTTGAAATGTAAGGTCTTGAATTCATTAGTCTCATCTGATGCTCAATGATCAGGTTGCATTGAGAAAGTCTGCTAAATTTCCATGAGGAACAATGACATGAATCATTCGGGGGGCTTGTTTGTATTTCATGACAGTCTGCTGAAGAGTTTTGTAGGGCACCTCTGGAGGATTAATTGATCAATTAGGCTTGTAAAGGAGAGATTACAGCAGAGAAACAGCCACTGCGGTGGACTTGATTTAAGCCTTTATTTAGCTTCTGAATTGCATTACCAACCACTCCAAATAAAGCGAAACACATTCATACGTAAATGTAAAATGCGTCTGTGTGCATATGTATAATTTTATTTATATATCTTGTCCTGCTGGACTCTTTACATATCCTTACGGCTCTAAAACTATAATTTTCCTTTTATATCCTTTCCTTGGTTTCAATTGGTCAGTCACACGTTATGAATACTGTTCAATAACACCATTTTTCTGCATCATTGAGCTGTAAATTCCCTTGCTTTAATTGCATTCAGCGTTGTCAGATACTGTCATTATAGCAGCCACTGGCCAATATTTGATACAGCTCAGTACTTTTGCCTCTACAGCCAAAATATATTAGATTCTCATACTCTGGAAAATGCATTTATTGCATATACAGAATTGCTCCATCATCCATGCGCAGGTCTTTAACTCAACACCATCGAGTTATAGCTATGGTTTTGACAGTATTGGAGATCCATTATCATGAGTGTAGGTTTATGTAAAATATAGTTAACTTCAGCTACAATATATTAGCCAGGGAAAAGTGTAGGCCAAACCTGTCAAGATCATCTCTGGGTCTAGTTTCACCTCAGAAAATAAGAAATATTTTTGCTTAAAGAAGATCATTGCAGTTTTACCCTAGATTTTATTGTGAAAACAAAGAACATATAGCATATGCATTATGATGGTATTTGTGTTGCCTTTAATTGATGTTGCATTGAAGTAATTCAGTGAAAAAAAACTAATTTAGCACAAGAACCTAAAGAAAACCACCATTGAAAATAATTACAAAAATATACTTGTGTGGATTTGTAAGTAAAACGTAAAAAAAAAAAAAATCATAATTTTTAAAAATCTTTATTTTCTTAATACGACATGTTTAAATTCTTGTATGTTGGGCTGAAATGTCTTTTTGTCAATTTCACCCAATGTTGTGAAAATATAACCGCAAAAACTGAAATAAGAGTTGGTTTGAAAGGTGCATGAGGGATATTTTAAATATATTGAGGACAAACATGGCAAATACTCGGGTCAAGTGTAACTTTGGCATCATCTCAACATCTTTATCTAAAAGTAACATGGCAGGATGCCTTAGAAAAGGAGGACTGACCTTGAGTTAATGTTCCTGTCTAGCTCGTTGTTTTCATGGCAGTTGCAGACTGTACAATTGAAAATGGAAGCAGTATTATTTGAGTCCAGCTGTGTTGGAAAATAGCAAAAAATGCATGGTCTAGTGTATTTTTATGCATTTAAAAAAGAAAATTGCAATTGGATTGCACTAGGTCATGTTCATGTGCAATGGACTGTTTTATAAAACATGTTATGATTTTATTCAGTTGGACGGTCTGGTAATAAATGAGTTTGCCATCGTCTGGCCAGCTGACGTGGTGCAAGGAAGCCCCGAGCTCCCTGTGCTTGTAGCATACTCCTGTTGTGTTGTATAACGGTGTCTGCTTGGCTTCCTGAATAATGCAAGTCTCATGTCATGGCTCATCTGCTCTGCTTTCTTTGGCATTTTGAGTATTGGAACATCAAATGGGTGCAATTTTTAATGAATACTGATTTGCAAAGCATAAACACGGAGTTGAAATTTCATCAACAGTCACACATGAGCCTATTTACCATGTTTTTTGTTTTGTTTCAGGATTCAACTTTTCTAGTATTAAGTTATTGTCTGAGATTTATTTCACAGGAATGGCATTCTGTCATTGATTTACTCACCTTCATGTCATTCCAAACCTGAATGATTTTCTTTTTTCTGTGGAACATAATAGAAGATATTTTGAAGAATGTTGGCCAGCAAACAGTTTGAGTTTCCATTGACTTCCATCGCATGGATGAAGAATACAATGAAAAATGTCTTGTTTACCAACATTCTTCATGAAGTTTGTTCTCCTCGACTACAAAGCGCTTTGAGAAATTTATGTAATTTGACACTTTTGGCTCATTAACATGAAGGGTCTTCATTATAAATGAATTGATAATTAAAATGTGACTATTTGCATTCCCTTTGCATTTTATAAACATTTAAGGCAAGACACCACAGGTGAGTAGAAATGGAAAATAAAAATGAACTAATAGATATTACCATACTTGCATTAAGAATTGCAAACATTTTTGTATCACAACAAGTGTTCTGACACGATATGTTTAAATATGCAAACAAGGCATTATATATTTGAATGTGCATTAATTTGAATAGATCTGAACATTGGATAAAGCCAGGTTCAAAATTCTTGTTTGATTTTGCTGAAATATTAAAGGTTTTCTTCCATTTCTCTTTTTATCACTCCATAAATCAGAAAATACTGTCAACAGCCATGTACAAATACAATTTCACATTGTTTTTAGGAATAAGATGTTATATAGGCTAAAACCCTTCAGAATATAGATATGAATAAAACACTACATTTTGGTGTAAATATTACTGACGAGGACAAAAAAACTCACTGTGTGAAAATGTCCTTTAAAGGGGTCATCGGATGCAAAATTCACTTTATAAGTTGTTTGAACATAAATGTGTGTTGGAAGTGTGTGTACACATCCATCCTATAATGATAAAAATCCACCCAGGGTTTTTTTTAAATCCCTATTTTAAAATCTCCTTTCTGAAATCAGGCTGTTCTGAGATTCCTGTCAGAATGACGTAGTTCTGCGCAGGCCACTCCCACGAGAGTTGATTGACAAGACCGTCTTACCTTAGACCCGCCCTGAGTGAGCTGAGAACCGTCCACCATTGTGTCGACTCCGGTGCAGGGGAAGATAAGATGTTTTGTTGTTGGATATAATAATGAACATAGCAGTCGTCATTAACTTCCAACAACTGAGCCGCTGAAGACACAGAGGATTAACATTACTTTCGTTTTTGAAGGGAATGTGCCGATCCCCGATCTGCCTAAATGCGTCTGTTCGTGCGAATCATTTGTGATCCAGCCTCACCTACAGAAGTGAGTATAAGGGTTTTTTATGAATCTTTGCAAATCGCCTTTCCTAATAATGTGCTAGTTAACCCGTTTCGCAGCTGAAATTTACAGTCTGCTCGTCACCCCACGGAAGAGAGGGGCGGGGTCAGCAGTGCTCATTAGCATTTAAAGCAACATGGACTAAAAACCAGCTTGCTGAAAACAAAGCTGATATTGACAGGCAAAAAAGGTGTTTTTTACACTACCATTGAGAAATTTTAACCAAAGTATGTTATAGACTTTTAATTAAGACCCTAAAGAATCAAATCAACTTGTGAAAAATGGGCATCCGATGACCCCTTTAAAGATATATATATTGTAATTGAAATCTACAAACGCAAATAGATAAAGTGTAATAATACCAGACAATGATATATGAACAATCCCCTCAGTAAAAACCTTCAGAATATAGATATGAATAAAACTGTTGAGTGCTGTTGAAGTGGTGAAACAAACTCATTTTTAGAAAACGTCCTTTAAAAATATGCATTGTAATTGAAATCTACAAATGCAATAATTGATAAAGTGCAGTAAAATAAAGTTATATAATATAAACAGATATATTGAGGGGTTCTGAAATAACACATTATAAATTATTGGTTTATCACATTATAAATAGATAAACCAATATCTCAAAATTGACCAGTGCATGAAAAATGTTGTAGTGTCTTGCCTTAAAGTGACAGTTCACCTAAAAATAAAATTATCATCTTTTTTTTTTTTGAACAAAAGATATTTTGAAGAAAGTTGGAAACCAAACAGTTGATGGTCCCCATTGACTTCCATAGTATGGAAAAAATACTATAGAAGTCAACGGCAACTGTTTGGTTGCCAACATTCTTCAAAATATATTTTGTGCGCGTGTGTGCATGTTTATGTGGTTTATGAGGACACAAATTTGTATAATGACATGAGTATGACAGAGGTATTACAATATGAAGGTGGTTTATGAGGACACTGCCTATGTCCCCGTAATTCAAAAGGCTTAAAAAACCTACTAAATGGTGTTTTTTTGAAAATCTAAAAATGCACAAAGTCTCCTGTGAGGGCTAAGTTTAGGTGTAGGGTTGGTGTAGGGCAATAGCACACACAGTTTGTTCAGTATAAAAACCATTACGCCTATGGAGAGTCCCCATAAACCACAAAAACCAACACGTGTGTGTGTGTGTTCAACATAAAGAAATTCATAGAGGTTGAACAACTTATGGGGTGAGTAAATGATGACGCAATTAAAATGTTTGGGTGAACTATCCATTCAATGTCAACATAATCACATTCGACCCCATTTTCCATGTTTTTTCTTTACATTTTAGGATCCAACTTTGTATTTATTAATATTTCACTTAAGCTTCGTGAAGTTGTTCTCCTCAACTATAAAACACTTGTAATTTGGCTCTTGTGGCTCATTAACGTTAAAGCTTCTTGACTCTCATTCAATTAAAATGTGACAGTTTGTGTTCCCAGAGCGTTTTCTAAACATTTAAGCTGGCGTTCCTGTCATTTGTAGGTTGCTGGAGCCCTTCTGAAGGAGGTGTGGATCAGTACCCATCTGCGCGGGCCCTGAGAGGGCGACCCGTCAGACGGGCGAGCGCGTTACATGCCAGCGGTTTTTCTTTTATTTTGACTGCCCCCTTTAGGTTGAATCCCCTCTCCCCTGATACTCTTTCATTCATCAGAAAGAGTAGACGATATTTTCACCCTAGTGCGGCAGCCGGGCTGCTCCCCCATACACAGATGAATGAAGACCCCATTCGGGAAGAACGCAGCCCAGAGATCCAGAGCTGATGCAGGTTAGAGCGACCCTTTGATTTCTGTTGAACCTTCTGAAGATCATCGTCTGAAATGTCTTTTTAATATTAACCATGTTTGCTGTGTCTGTGATTGAAGGGCATGCTGGTGTCTCTGCAAATATGATGAAGAAGAAGAATTCTCATAAGTAAGTTTTCTTTTGATTCAGTTTTAGGGCTGAATGTGCGAATCTTAATTATTATTTTACATAATATTATGCTCATAATATAGCAATGAATTTAAAAATAATTGTATTTTCTTGTTTTAGTGTGTGGATTATATTATTAATATTTAAAAAAAAAAGCTACACTCACAGCAATCATAATATTTATGCATTTAATAATTATAATTTTTAGAGTTAAATTTATATTATATTACACTAATATTATAAAATGTTTTCTTCATAATGATCATAATAAATATAACACTTCTGAATATAATTACATAGTTAAATTTTAAGATGATGTGTGTTTTTTTTATTTGATTGTGTATTGAACACACAAATATAAATTAAATAATAATTATCAGAGTTAAATATTAGGTAAAGCGCTTTTTTGTTGCTGCTTGTGTTTTATGGCTGAATGTATAAATATGAATTCTATTACATTATATTAGTCCATATTAATCATAAATTACAATTTGGAATTTAATATTGTGAAATATTTCTGTATTTCATTTGTAGGATTGAACACTTGAATATGATGTAATCATTTATTATAATATATTAATATTTTAAATGTTTAATTAATATTGATTGTAATAAATTTTTATTTATTCATTTTCAGAGTTTTCTAGATGCTAAAAATATGAATTATTACATTATAATATTTTTAATGTTTAGTTCAGTTTCTGAATTTGTTCTTTTTTTATCGTTATCAGAGTTAAATATTAGGTGAAGTATATTTTTATATGATTGTGTATTGGATTGAACACTTAAAAATGAATTGTTATATTCATATTTTTAAAAAGATTATAATTGATTATGATAAATATAGCATTTATGAATTTAATAGTCATTGTAATTATTATTTTATAATGTTGAATGTTAGTTAAAACATAAAATTGATTACAGATTAAAGCTGAAATGTGCAATCATTTAGTTAGTTATTTTAAATGTTAAAATATTTTCTCTTTGTTTTGGACGAGATCTATACGACTATCCCAACCAATACCGTTTGGATCAAGTGGCGTTTTTTTGTTGTTGTTGTTGAAACGACGCCCTTCACCTTGTAACTGATTCAGAATTCAGCATCTGGCGAATGTAAATGCTCTATTTTCAGAGTGATGTTAATGCTAATGTTGATGATATGACAGGAAACACAAAAGCAGCGTAGGCCCCACCAAAGCAGTGGCTCAGCCGCGGAGGAACATCGTGGGCTGTCGGATCCAGCACATCTGGAAGGAGGGCAGCGGCGCGGCATCGCAGTGGAAAGGCACTGTTTTAGACCAGGTGCCCGTCAACCCCTCGCTCTACCTGATCAAATACGACGGCTTCGACTGTGTCTACGGCCTGGAGCTGCATAAAGACGAGAGGGTGCAGGGACTCGAGGTCCTGCCAGACAGACTCGGTACCTGCTTTACTTCATTCACTGACAGCAGACATACTGTAGAAAGAAGAGTGCAAACCAGTTTAATCGACTGTTAATGCAGCTGGCCTGCATTTTATTATTCAATTATATTCATATTTGTAAAATGTTGCACTCATATTGTTCATAATTACTACAACATTTATGAATTTAATAATTATCATTTTCAGGGGGTGGGGCTGAATGTGTGAATATGCATTTAATTATTTTTATTAGTAGATGTAGTATTGTATTTTTTTCAATGTTGCACTCCGATTGCTCATAATTAATATAACATTTATAAATTTAATTATCCATTTCAGAGGGGGGTTGAATGTGTAAATATGAATTTAATTATTATTTTTATTAGTAGTAGCTAGTTGTTGTAGTATTGTATAAATATATTTTTAAATGTTGCATTCATGTTGCTCATAAGATAACATTTATAAATTTAATAATTATTTTCAGACTGGGCTGAATATGTGAATATGAATTTTATTATTGTATTAATATTTTTTTTAAAAGTTGCAGTTATTGAATTAATTTAATAAGTATAATTCTCAGAGTTAAATATTAGGTGAAGCATCATTTTTCTCATTGTGTTTTAGGGCTGAATCTGTGAATATAAATTTTTAATTGTATAAATATTTTTAAAATGTTGCACTCATTGCTCAATAAATATAACGTATGAATTTAAAAATGATCATTTTCATAGTTAATATTAGGTGAAGTATTTTTTGCAGAATGTGTGAATTTAATTATTATAGTAATTGTTTTTAAATATTGCATTCATTGCTCATAATAAACATATAATTTAAGAATTTAATTATAATTTTCAGAATTAAAAATGATGAATCAATTTTTGTTTTAGGGCTAAATGTGTGAATATTAATTAAACTGTTATATTGTATTAATATTTTTTTTAAATGTTGCACTCATGAAGCTTGTTAAATAAAATATTTATGAAATGTATTTTCTTAATTTACTAAGTGAAATATTAGGTGAAGCATATTTTTTTCTGTTTGTTTTAGGGCTGACTGTGTGAATATGAATTTAAATGATATTAATATTTTTTTTAAATATTGCGCTCATATTGCCCATAACATTTATGAATTTAATAATTATATTTTTCATAGTTATATATTAGGTAATTATTATTAATATTATGTTAATATTTTTTTTAAATGTTGTACACCTATTGATCATAATAAATATTCTTAAACACAAGCAAATAACAAAAAATCTTCAATTATATTACATTCTGATTCATCATCCAACAAACTCTTCTTAAAATGTTGTTGAATCTGTTCAGTTAAATACATTATGGTGTTGAATGTAAACTGGATTCTCTCCAAATCAGCGCTAAAGGTCAATAAATATGAAGCATCTCTGATGGACTTCTCTGAACATGACTTATATTCATGCACAGCTATAAATCAGGAGTGAATTATGGAGTTGCTGTGGATGATGTTTCCGGTCCTGCCACTCACACTCATGTTGTCCCGTGTGTTTTTCAGCTTCGACGCGCATCAGTGACGCTCACCTGGCTGACACCATGATCGGCAAAGCTGTGGAGCACATGTTCGAGACAGAGGACGGCACTAAGAACGAGTGGAGGGGAATGGTTCTGGCCCGGGCGCCCATCATGAACACGTGGTTCTACATCACATACGAGAAAGACCCGGTGCTCTACATGTATCAGCTGCTCGACGACTATAAAGACGGAGATCTGAGGATCATGCCAGACTCCAGTGAGTGTCTTCAGTGCTCCTCTTGAAATAATGTGTTTAAACTGTGCTAACTGCTCTTTACATTTGACCTCTGTAGTGGACTGTTAGTAGCAGTGATGGACCAATATAGGTTTTCATTAGTTTTATGCTCTTTTTGTCAGCAAGGATGCATTAAATTGATCAAAAGTGACAGTAAAGATATTTATAATGTTACGAATGACTTCTACTTCAAATAAATGCTGTTCTTTTCAACTTTCTATTCATCAAAGAATCCTGAAAAATAAAATGTATCTCAGTGTCCAAACAATTATGAAGCAGCACAATGTTTGCAACACTGATAATAATCAGAAATGTTTCTTGAGCAGCAAATCAGCATATTAGAATGATTTCTGAAGGATCATGTGACACTGAAGACTGGAAAAAATTATGCTGAAAATTCAGATTTGCATCAAAGGAATAAATTATTTTAATGTATTCACATAGAAAATAGTTAATTCAAATTGTAATAATATTTCACAATATTGCAGTTTTTACACACACACACACACACACACACATATATATATATATATACACACACACACACATAGATAGATAGAGATATACATTAAAATATTTATATAAAGTTGCATATAAAAAATATTGTACAATTAAATATTAATATTTATTTAGCGTATAATTTCATTTATTACTACTATTATTATAATTGCGACATTTTAATCTCATAATTTGGACCTTCTCAGAATTACGTTTATTTTTAATTTTTGTTGTTGTTTTTTTTTTTTTTACATTATGGAAGCTTGTTTCCACCAAGGGATGGTAATTAAAACTTTTTATCTTAGAATTTTGTCTTTTCTCTCACAATTCTACAAAACAAAAAAAGTCTAAATTTATAACTTGTATTTCTGAGTTTATATTTAGCAATTTTGGCTAGAATTGCAAGGGAAAAAAGACAGAATTGTGCGATCAAAATATCACAGCTACCATCCCTTGTCAGGAACAACCTTCATAACATTTAACAGAATTCAAGAAAACAATGGCAAAAAAATGTCAAGGCTTTTGGTAGATTTAAAAAAAACAATCTGAAAAGTTACATTCTACTATTTTTATTTTATTTATTTTCAGTGTGTTATGGGATGTGCAGTTAAATGAGTCGTTTTTTAATCATTCATAGGGTAATTTCTATCTTTAATAATGATGGTTCTCGTGTGTTTCAGACGACTCGCCCCCGGCGGAGCGTGAGCCCGGAGAGGTGGTAGACAGCCTCGTGGGGAAGCAGGTGGAATACGCCAAAGAGGACGGCTCGAAACGAACTGGCATGGTTATCCATCAGGTGGAGGCCAAGCCCTCTGTCTACTTCATCAAGTTTGATGACGACTTTCACATTTACGTCTATGACCTGGTGAAAACATCGTAAGGCGCAGCACGAGATGAGGAGAGGGGGAGGAGTTTCATGTAACCATGTGATCCACACAAACGTTTTTTGCCAAAAGTTCTCTCGGAACATTTCTCGTAACATCTTTTGGAAATGGAACGCTGGATATTTCGGTGGATTACCGCTAGTCAAGTGTCTCTTATCGTTGTAGGATGAACGGACATCACATCCCCCGACATACACGTAGCTTCATATTTCAGAGGTTTGTCTCGAGCATTTCCCATTCCTGTTGGTTGGAAAATCCCATCTGGCCGTTCTGGGACGTTAAAGTGTTCATCTGTTGGACTGTTACAGCTCCGTCTTGGGTTAAAAATTCAAGCTAGCGGCGTGCGCCGATCCTGGGGAAACGGTGAAAATGTAACGCGCGAGGCATTTATCCTTTCAGACGTGAGAAACGCGGCGGCCCGTGAAGAATGGGGAGCGTTCGGGACGTCCTAAACCTCATAAAAGTGCCAGGAGGTGGAGGGCGGGAGAAAATGTCTGTAAATAAGACATCTTTCTGTCCTTGACATGTTTGAGTCGGTTGCCAGATGTTTCTTGTTTTATCCCTCCGTCTTCTGGTTCTCGCCAGAATTGCACACACGAGCTCTGCTGTCAATGAAACATAGGCATTTGTGGTGTGAACCCCTACCGTATTTTGTTTTCTTCTTTTTTATTATATATATATATATATATATATATATATATATATATATATATGTATCATTACCACGAGTAAACGCTAATGCAGCTTTTATTATTTTAAGCACTAAATTTCAAGAGTTGTTTTTCTCCCCTGTTTTTTTTTTTTTTTCAATGAATGAGAAGTTTTTGCATTTCATATTTGGAGCGTTGATTTAAAATTGATCTAATGTTGATTATAACGTTTATTTCACTTAATTTGCTTAATGGGCTTCTTAAAATGTACAAAATGCCAACTAATTGTATCATATTGCGTAGTGTGGACATTTCCTCTTGGTGTAGATTAATGGGTTTATTGTGTCTTAGCACATGATTTTGGCTCTCTGGCTCTAAAAATTGTACGGTTACCCAATGCCCCGAAGTATTTAGAGATGTTACACAATACTAATCGCACAAAGTGTTTAATCCCGTAACGGTTAGAAAACGCTGATGCAATAACGAAGAAAGTATTCAGGAATTTATTTGCACCCCGTGACTTTTGCGTTGTTTTTCTTTCATCAACCTTGGGGAGATTTCTCTATTGCTTTGTCTCTCTGCGAGCCTAAACGTCTGTGCCTCGATACTGACTTCACTGGGTTTTTTTTATGTGTGTGTGTTTTGTCTGAAGGTTTGTGTGTTCCCATTAGACTTGTACGAAATGACCCGAAGGCCCCCTCTGGGGAATGTTACTTTGTTTGAAGAAACCCTCCCAGATACATGCGTTTTGCATTATTTTGTGCTGCTTTCGGTTACGGCGTTCCTGTTTTCACACTTACATGAAGCGTTTCTCTTGTTCTCAAGCCGCTGTCTACTGCATTTGATGCACAACACTAGAAGGGTGACACCAAGAAATGCACAGGTCAGATTTCTCTCCAAAATCAAATGAAAAAATTAGAACTTATATGATCGAAATAAAAAAATTATTTATTTCCAAGACATTTAAGTACATTACAATTTTCATTGCCTAATGCAAAAATACATAGGGGGGGGGCGCGTTTAAGACACACACATTTATATATATACATATTAGTATGTATGTTTGTGTGGGTGTATGTGTGTGTGTATATATATATATATATATATATATATGTATATATATATATGTATGCATGCATGTATGTATATGCGCATATATATGCATATAACTTTTTTTTTTAATGATCTTGGGGTTAAATGTGACCTGGACATTTCCCGATGCTTTTTTCAAAAGCTTCACCCAGTAAAGTGTGTAAAGATATTCGTGATTCTCCATATTTTGCCCTGTTAACCTTAATACGGTTCAACCTGCTCGGCCTACCAAATAAGCAGCAGCCCAAACGCAGAGGTCAAGCTTCGTCCTGGGACCGTTGATCTACTTTTCCTTTCCAAACAAGAGCTAGGTGACTCTTGCGAGGCGTCCACATGAGCTCACCGTCGCTAGAGTCGTGTCTTATCCAGTGGACAACGGATGTGTCAATATGCAAATGGACCCCCTCAGAAAGACATACTCATGGGATTGGCCTTTTACATGTACCTACTGTAGTATTGTACTGTGTTTTGATGTCAGGTCGACGTGGGAAATTTCAAAAAGAAAAAAAACGACGAAAACTAGACCGTTCTTTTTGCATGATATGAGTAGAGTTGTTATCGTATGTTAGTGTGATGCATGTGTACCTGTCTTTTTATTTCGGCTATTCGTTCCCTAAATGAAAGTTTCCGTTTATTGTGTTGCTAATTGTGACGTTTCTGTTCTGGTTTTTGAATCTATTTCTTAGTAAAAACAAACGTTAAACTAAGTATTTTATTTTCTGCTTTGCTCTATAAGAACAAACGCACTGGTGTTGTGTGGCGTGCCAATCCAAGGCAAGGAACCAGTGTTAAAACAGCATTTGAGGGATCATATCCTTCTGACACAGTTCTGCTACAGGACAAACTTACTACGTTTCTATGAAGAGTGCCATATTTAACGAAGAAACAGGCCTTACGCGATGAAATTGGGACGAAATCACATATGTTGAGCGGGCTAATGTGTGCATGTATTGAATATCACATATCTAATTCAAGCGTGTAGACATAGAATTAGAGCAAACGCACACTTTAAACTACTCTGAGAGAATTGAACATATGGTCCCTTTAAGATGCTGTTGCTCTTTAATTACTTTGTATAAAAAAAGAGAAAAAATTGACAAAAATGCAGTGCAATTTGATGATTGTTGCAGATACATGTATAGTTCAAATTTCATGTTCTTTCACGTATAGGTATATGGCTTCTATTGGACCGAATCAGTTTTTTTTTATTTTCTTTTTTTAACATGTAGATAGTTCATTTTGTTTTCATTTAAGTATAAACACATTTTAAAACATGTTACTTAATTCATTAAGTAATTTTTATAATTATTATGCAAGTCTATCCTTATAAGATTAAAAAAAGTTCATGTGAATGTGTGTGTGTCTGTGAATCTTTATCTGAATGACTGAATAATGTTTGGAAAAATTGAGAAAAAGTATTCAAGCTAAATTAAATAAATTGAATGTTTTTTTTGTTTGTTTTTTTTTTTTTATAAAAAAATAAAATAATTTAAATTGGGTTTTGCACCTCAAAATTTGTAAATGTATAGTCTCTAAATTATATTATCCTTAAAATAATTTATTGGAAAATACAAGCTCTATTTAAATGTTTAAAGAAATTTTTGGACTTGTTCAGAATTGTATTATTAAGGTAATGGCTAATATTTATAATTAACCTTACCTGAGATTATGGTTAATAATTGGTGAATCCGGGTTCACTTTAGTTTATGTAGGCTACTTAATTTCTGTTTACTTTAAATAATGTTAATTATAACTTTTTAGAATTGATAAAACTTTTTTCAATAATAAGGAATTCATTCCACTTATGAATGATGGCAACTGCGCTCAAAATCTTGATTGGTTGACTCAGCTGTCCATCACACTGAGCAGACGAATCATACGACGGCGTACCCTTATCTAATGAATATTAATTACGTAGCTTTTACTTTGCTCGGCAACCTTCCCTGAGCGTCTACTGCTTGCCTAATTTATATTCATGAGCTAAACCATCTGACCAGCGTCTGCATTCCAACGCCGCTGTCGGCAAATCAGTAGTCGAACGTCACGGTGCGTCATTAATATTCATGAGCCGAACTCTTTGGAAATACGAGCAACGCTGTCAAAGGACTCGCTAGAGTGCGCAGTGAACATTGAGTAGAGGTGTTTTCCACACTTTACGAGACTTGAACAGTAAGTCAGGCGCTTTATCCAGGTGGACAGTAACTCCTGAGCGATGGTCGAGGTGTTTGCAGGCCGAACTCTAGTGAATAAAGAAGGAGATCTGGTGGATCCAGAGGAAGCGCTCAGGAATAAAGTGGTTGGTCTGTATTTCTCCGCCGGATGGTGTCCGCCGTGTCGAGACTTCACCCCGCTGCTGTGTGATTTCTACACCGAGCTGGTGGAGGAGAGCGAGCCTCCTGCCCAGTTTGAGATCGTCTTCATATCCTCGGATAAATCCACAGAAGACATGGTGGAGTATTATCATGACATGCACGGGGACTGGCTGGCTCTGCCCTGGACGGATCCCTATAAACAGTGAGTTGCATTGCGTTTGAATGCATGCAAGAGTTATTATGTCTCTGCCACAGTAACCTTTCATTACAGCTTTCAGTCTGTCCCTGATAAGAGGTTTAATACACACACACACACACAGATAGAGAGTTGGAGGATTATGTTATAAATAGACAGTCTGTGTAGTTTCTCTGCACGTGTGTGATATTTTATTGCATTAATCAGGTTATTGGGTTATCAAGGTTATGGCAATTTTAAAAATGTGATTTTCAAGCCTGAAAAAGTAATTGGAAAAAAGCTGAAAGTCTATTTAATAAATTACTGTAGCATATAAAATAAATGGATGTAATTATGCTCAAGTCTAAAATATGTTATTCGTTTTTCTGTGAAATTATTAATAAAATTTAATCCGACCTTGTTAAAATTCATTGGGATAAAGGTGTTGAACTTCAACATGTTGGCTAAATCTTCTATAATTATTTTACATGCAGTTTTTATGATTTCATGGTAAATTTAAACACTGCAAAGTAGACTTGTTGATCAATCTACCCATCTATAGATATATAAAAAATGCTATTATTACTTCATATTGAAATATCAGTCAATATAAATTAAAAAATATATATTTTTATTATTCTATTGTCTATGTAAATATCATGGAAAACATTACTATTTTTAGATTTTTTTGCATTTGCATTATATATTTTAAATTGGCAACAATTTCTGTTCGGTCAAAATTATGGTTCCTGATACAAAATAATGCATTTATCTTTAATACATTATACATTTTCAATTGTGTGTGTGTGTGTGTGTGTGTATGTGTATATATATGTATATAACTATATATTTGCATATCAATATAAATAAATGTCATTATTCTATTTATTTTTGAAAAAATAGCATTGAAACCTTAAATCACGATTTTGTGTGCATCTTATATTATATAAAAATAGCTATTTATTGCTATATATTGTAATATGTCAATATAAATAAAACTTATTGTATTGTATAATAATTTTGAAAAACAGCATGGAAAACAAGGCTTTATTATTTTTAACTAGAATTGTTTTTAGATGGTTTTGTACTGTATTTTACTTTTATTGCATTACACATCTTAAATCAGCAGCTATTTGTTTTGTCAAAACAATAGTTCCTTTGATTTCCTTTGTTGTTTTTTAACCCTTGTTGTACTGTATTTAACTATTTTTCATTTCTGTTTCCTCTTATTTTTAGCTAGACTTTTTATACTGTATTTTACCATTTTGTTTTATTGCATTATACCTTAAATCCATAAAATGGCAACAACTTCCTGTTTAGTCAAAATTATTTAGATTTGAAATAAATCACATTTACCGCTGTTTCAGAAAAAAATGATATGATGTAATATGTAAACTAGCTACGAAGCATAACTCTGTGTTGTCAGTTGTGTGATTTGAAATTCGTGTGTTTGTGATGTTGACGTGTTTTTTGCGGTTTTTCCAGCGAACTGAAGAAGAGATTCAACATCACAGCCGTACCAAAGCTGGTCATCGTGAAGGAGAATGGTCAGGTGATCACAGACAAAGGCCGAAAGCAGATCCGGGACCAGGGTCTGGCATGTTTCCGGAGCTGGCTGGAGGTGGCCGAGATCTTCCAGAACTTTAAAGGCTGATAATCTCGTGGAGCTTGCAAAGAATTCACAAGGGCTGCTGAAACCAACATTTTACCTGCAGAAAAGAGCCAGAACATTCTTATGCAATTGTGTGCAAGAGCTTTAAACGTGTATTTTCAGGTCAACTACCCACACAACTAGTCAAAAGTTACTTAATGCAGTTTTACTATTATTTTTAAATAATGTGTTAGTGAGCAGATGTGTCCAAACATTTGACTGGTGGTGTCTTTAAAGGAATAGTTCACCAAAAAAAAAAAAATCTGAACATTTACACAACCTCAAGCCATCCGAGATGTAGATGTAGAGTTAGTTTCTTCATCAGATTTGGAGAAATGTAGCATTGCATCACTTGCTCACCAATGGATGCTCTGCAGTGAATGGGTGCCGTCAGAATGAGAGTCCAAACAGCTGATAAAAACATTACAATAATCCATACCACTCCAGTCCATCAGTTAACATCTTTAGAGGACAAAAGCTGTGTGTTTGTAAGAAACAAATCCATCATTAAACGTTTTTAACTTCAAACCGTTGTTATGGATATAGGAAATTATGGATGGGGCATATTTTAGCTAACATTTTAGGTTAAAATGTCTTAATAATGGATTTGTTTCTTACAAACATGAAGCTTTTGGTTTCATAAGACATTAATAGATGGACTGGATTGGTGTGGATTATTTTATTACTTGTGGATTATTGTGATGTTTTTATCAGCTGTTTGGACTCTCATTCTGACGGCACCCATTCACTGCAGAGGATCCATTGGTGAGCAAGTGATGGAATGATACATTTCTCCAAATCTGATGAAGAAACAAACTCATCTACATCTTGGATGGCCTGAGTGTGATGATGATATCAGCTAATTTTCATATTTTCAGAATGCTTTTGCTACTTATTTTTTGTACGGCTGCTTTTATAAGAATCTATTTATTTATATAAATATGTTCTCGTGGATATATGAATCTTTGCATATTCTCTGATGTTACTTGAAGAATAGCAGATGTTTACTGGTTTTGTTGTTATGGTACATCTAAATGCTTCCTATTCCTCTGTGTCTCATTAAAACTCACAGATTGTCCTTCGAGAGTGTTTTTTCCACAGCAGTCAGTTCCCCATCCGTATCTGTTTTGCTTTCAGTTGCAAAACACACGCTGAACCCATTCCTTCAGTATGTCAACACCGATCTGACTAATGAGGGAATATTGTGCAGAGAAATGAGCTGTGGGATTATGATTGCTCATATCTCAACCATACTATGACTATACCTGACTAAGCAAAGCATTTGAATTAAGATACAACATTAAGATGAGAATATATGCTATTTCAGGTAATAAAAAGATTAATATAGTGAATAATAATACATTTTAGGCTACCTGTGTTTTACATGCACCCCATTAAAAAAGTATTTTATGTAATTTAATTGTATTTTCCTTTTTTTACACTATAGAACTCACACTAGAACTTATACTATATTCACTTATATAAATAAGTTTCTGTTGAAAAAATTTTTATGCAATATTTAACTGTTTATCAAGGGTGTAGGTTTGATTTTGACAGCGGAAATCCACCCCCCTCTTCCCTTAAATATGAAGAGAAGAATGTCATTCACTTGCTTGGCAATGCTGTAAGTGAGTTTTCTCTCTGTGTTTTCTGACTTTTAAATATGTTTTCTTTTGTTTGTTTGGCTACTTCTCTATATTCATCCTATGTATGATTTATTACATTTTTTGTTGACCTGGCAACACATCCCTTACAAAAAACATAGTTAAACCATGGTAACCTCAAATTAACCATGGTTTTGCTGCACAAAGAAAGAAAGTACTCACGAGTCCCTTAAGAACATTAACCATGGTTTTATTATGGTAAAGGTGTAGTAACCATGTTTTTTGGCGTATTGATTATGTATAACCATAGTTTTACTACAAATACCATGGTAAATGTTCTTAAGGAATTCGTATGTGAGTAGTTTCTTTTCTCTTTGTTTTGTTTTTATATACTGCCTTAATGGTTTGATGTTTTGTACTGTTTAATAAGAAAGTGAATCGCGATCTATTCTATGAAGTCCTGATCTGAATCAAATGATTTGCGATACGCGTTCCAAAGTTCCGATCTGAATCAAATGATTCGCGATACGCACTCTGAAGTCCTGATCTGAATCAAATGATTCGCGATACGCGCTCCGAAGTTCCGATCTGAATCAAATGATTCGCGATACGCACTCTGAAGTCCTGATCTGAATCAAATGATTTGCGATACGCGTTCCAAAGTTCCGATCTGAATCAAATGATTCGCGATACGCACTCTGAAGTCCTGATCTGAATCAAATGATTCGCGATACGCGCTCCGAAGTTCCGATCTGAATCAAATGATTAGTGATACGTGCTCTGAAGTCCTGATCTGAATCAAATGATTCGCGATACGCGCTCCGAAGTTCCGATCTGAATCAAATGATTAGTGATACGTGCTCTGAAGTCCTGATCTGAATCAAATGATTCGCGATACGCACTCCAAAGTTCCGATCTGAATCAAATGATTCTCGATACGCGCTCCGAAGTTCTGATCTGAATCAAATGATTAATAATACACACTCCAAAGTTCCGATCTGAATCAAATGATTCCTGATACGCTCTCCGAAGTTCTGATCTGAATCAAATGATTAATAATACACACTCCAAAGTTCCGATCTGAATCAAATGATTTGCGATACGCGCTCCGAAGTTCTGATCTGAATCAAATGATTAATAATACACACTCCAAAGTTCCGATCTGAATCAAATGATTCTCGATACGCGCTCCGAAGTTCTGATCTGAATCAAATGATTAATAATACACACTCCAAAGTTCCGATCTGAATCAAATGATTCCTGATACGCTCTCCGAAGTTCTGATCTGAATCAAATTATTAATAATACACACTCCAAAGTTCCGATCTGAATCAAATGATTCTCGATACGCGCTCCGAAGTTCTGATCTGAATCAAATGATTAATAATACACACTCCAAAGTTCCGATCTGAATCAAATGATTCCTGATACGCTCTCCGAAGTTCTGATCTGAATCAAATTATTAATAATACACACTCCAAAGTTCCGATCTGAATCAAATGATTTGCGATACGCACTCCAAAGTTCCGATCTGAATCAAATGATTCGCGATACGCGCTCCGAAGTTCTGATCTGAATCAAATGATTAATAATACACACTCCAAAGTTCCGATCTGAATCAAATGATTCGCGATACGCGCTCCGAAGTTCTGATCTGAATCAAATGATTAATAATACACACTCCAAAGTTCCGATCTGAATCAAATGATTGATGATACGTGCTCTGAAGTCCTGATCTGAATCAAATGATTCGTGATACGCACTCCAAAGTTCCGATCTGAATCAAATGATTCGCGATACGCGCTCCGAAGTTCTGATCTGAATCAAATGATTAATAATACACACTCCAAAGTTCCGATCTGAATCAAATGATTCGCGATACGCGCTCCGAAGTTCTGATCTGAATCAAATGATTAATAATACACACTCCAAAGTTCCGATCTGAATCAAATGATTCGCGATACGCGCTCCGAAGTTCTGATCTGAATCAAATGATTAATAATACACACTCCAAAGTTCCGATCTGAATCAAATGATTGATGATACGTGCTCTGAAGTCCTGATCTGAATCAAATGATTCGTGATACGCACTCCAAAGTTCCGATCTGAATCAAATGATTGATGATACGCTCTCCGAAGTTCTGATCTGAATCAAATGATTAATAATACACACTCCAAAGTTCCGATCTGAATCAAATGATTTGCGATACGCGCTCCGAAGTTCTGATCTGAATCAAATTATTAGCAATACGCACTCCGAAGTCCTGAATAATGTCTAACAAACCTGCTCTGAAGTTCCAATCTGAATCAAATGATTCACGATACGCGCTCCGAAGTTCTGATCTGAATCAAATGATTAGTGATACGTGCTCTGAAGTCCTGATCTGAATCAAATGATTAGTGATACGTGCTCTGATGTCCTGATCTGAATCAAATGATTAGTGATACGTGCTCTGAAGTTCCAATCTAAATTAAATGATTCGCAATCTGCACTCTGAAGTTCTGATCTAAATAATGTCTAGCGAACCTGCTCCAAAGTTCTGATCTGAATCAAATGATTTGCGATACGCGCTCCGAAGTTCTGATCTGAATCAAATTATTAGCAATACGCACTCCAAAGTCCTGAATAATGTCTAACAAACCTGCTCCAAAGTTCTGATCTGAATCAAATGATTTCCCATATTCGCTCCAAAGTTCCGATCTGAATCAAATGATTTATGATAAGCGTTCCGATGTTCCGATCTGAATCAGATAATTAGCGATCCGCACTCTGAAGTCCCGATCTGAATCAAATGATAGTGAATCATTTTGCAAAGCAATGGTTTATAACGTAGTTTCGAAAAGCTCCGTTTCACACATCACTGTTTTTTTTTAATCATTACTAATGATGTTGAAATTCAAAAATGAATGGCTCTTCTGAAATAGTTTTTGATAGTGAATCGATTGAAATGACTTAAAATGACTCACTCAATTGAATCGCTTTGTCTTTTTCTCCACTTTTCGCTCCTTCAACAATGTTTAAATAACACCGTCAGTACTACTGCTGTCTTTTTAGTTTTATGAGATTAATTGAAATAAGCAAAAAAAGTTTACAAATAAAATATGCATATTTCCAGGAAATGTTGAAATTATTATTATTCAAATAATTATTCAAAACTATTATTATTCAAATACAAAATTTAAAGCAATATTTAAACATTTACATTCTTTAATAATTTATTATTTATCAAAATTAATACAAATTTTAATGCAATATTTAAATTTAAATCCTATTTAAAATGATCATTAATATTTATCAGAATTAATCTTTTGTCGTTTGTCCTTTTAACATGATTACAATTATTGTTAAAATAATTTGTTGTTTATTAGAATTAATACATATTTTAATGCAATGTTTAAAATATTGTTAAAATGGTCATTTAATATTCATCAGAATGAATGTTTTGCTGTTTGTCCTGTGAACATTAATATTTAAATTATTTCAAATATTAAAATAATAATTTAATATTTGTCAGACTGAATGTTTTGTTGTTTGTCCTGGGAATGTTAAGCTGTCTGTTGGACTTTAATTGGGTTGTTAATTGGGTCTGCAGGAGCAACAGGGCAAATGAGACCTCGCTTGCCATTCATTTCAATAAAATATCAAATGTTTTCAAACTAAATATGTTTATTGTATCACAAACTTCACCTACTGCCTCATCCCTTGGGCCCAAATTAATAATTTCTCAGTTTTATGTACAATCATGAACAGGTTTCTGGGAGAGTAGTTAGATTATTTCAGTTCGAAACTGTGCAACGAGACCATAAGAAGAGTCATCGACAGGTTTTATGGCAGAAACTGGGCTCGATGTGAGAGAAACACACCCTGATCATAAAAACTGAGCTGATAAGAGGGTCTAAAGGACGCGAGCCGGACTGAAGCTGAGCTAGTCGTGCAGAAGCAGCAGCTGCTGGAGCTTCACTGGACCAAACCCAGTCAAATCTTAGGAATCCCACAATGACAAGATCGACACTGTATGTTCTGCTGGTGCTTCTGGGGTTCGGAGGCATTTCTGCTTCAACAGTGGGTGAGTTCTGACAGAACCCGTGATTTCTGGAGTTATTAGACATGCTTGCTTTACTAGGAAGTGTCTGGATTAAAAGTGTTGATAATATTGATAATAATTCTAATAGACATCCCTGTTGCCTTTAACAATTTATGCACTGTAATTCAAAATTTTGGACACACATTTTGGCTAGAGAACTACGGTTCATTGTAAAGTAATGCATTTGATCTATTTGCAAATAAATTAATTTTAATAGCCTAAATGTTGACAACCTATAAACACACTTTTCAAAGCTACATATTTCATCATAATCTGTGTTTGAGGTTAATATGTGAATTTACTGAAAGGCCATCAGGGAAGTGAAACCAAATTCATTACATTCATTCACAATGTGCACACATTTATTTGTAATCTTATGCCTAATGTGCTGCAAATGGCTCTCATTGCGCTGTTTGCATCTTACTTTTTAATTATTGTTTTTAATCTTGAAATATTGAAATTATATAATTGTTTTAAAAATAAAATCAACTTTATTGTCAAGCACACAACAAATTTTTAAATGTTTAAATTATTACCATAATATTTTTTACAAAATAAAATCAACCTTATTGTCGAACAGAACAAATATTTAAATTATTATTAAAATAAAAATAATTTATTTTAAAAAATCAAATCAACTTTTATGTCAAATACAGAACAAATATTTAAATTATTATTAAATTAATTAGTTTTTTTAAACATTGTCAAATACAGAACACATATTGAAATATTTAAATTATTATTAAATTAATTTGTTTTTTTAAACATTGTCAAATACAGAACAAATATTGAAATTATTATTAAATTAATTTGTTTTTTTAAACATTGTCAAATATAGAACAAATATTGAAATATTTAAATTATTATTAAATTAATTATTTTTTTTAAACATTGTCAAATACAGAACAGATATTTAAATTATTATTTTTAAACATTGTCAAATACAGAACAAATATTGAAATATTTAAATTATTATTAAAATCATCTTTAAAAAAATCAACTTTATCATCAAATACAGAACAAATATTTCAACATTTAAATTATTATTTAATAAAATAACAAAAACTGTCAAATGCAGACAAAATATTAAAATTATTATTAAAATAATACAATTAAAAAAAAATCTAATTTGCTGTCAAATGCAACATTTAAAATATATATATATTTGATGAATTATTATTAAAATAATAGTGCATTTAAAAGCAATTAAAAAGATTTTCGGTGTGTCCAAATGCTTGACGAAGTTAATGAGATATTAATGAGTCATTTGACTTTTTCAGGCCCACGGTGCACAGAGTCCAGTGATGAAGGAAAAGGAAAGGCAAAGCTGTTGAAATATTTCTATGATCCGCAGTTACAGCACTGCGTCCCGTTCTTCTATAAAGGCGAAGGTGGCAACAGCAACCGCTTCGATAGCGATAGAGACTGTGTGAAAGCATGTTCACCCAAAGCAGGAGAAATCTACCCGGATGAGGGTAAATTAACTAGTAAATACTGCATTTGTTGATTTGACATGAGTGATTGATGTTTCATACTTTTTCTTTCGTGTCCCTCAGATAATGTCTGTTCTCTGCCAAAGAACGTAGGCGCCTGTTTTGCCATCCTTCCCAAGTATTATTACGACAATGAAGAGAAGATGTGCCGTATGTTCTTATATGGAGGCTGCCGAGGAAATGGCAACCGTTTCGATTCTCGAGAGGATTGTCAGAAAATGTGTCTCGGTCAGTTCAAGTCTCGTTTCGCCATTTTTAATCAGTATAATGTAAATAACATGCAACTAAACAGTTGAGATTTCCACTCAACTCAGGAAAAAAGGTACAATGGTGTCACTGTTGCGGTGCAAAAGCTAAAAGGTACACCTAATTTCCCCCACACACTCTTAAAAATAAAGCTTCTTCGCAGCAATGCCATAGAAGCATTCAGTCAAAGGTCTTTAAAGAACCATCTCTTTATCTTTTTATAGTCTAAAGAACCTTCTTTCGGCACAAAGAACCTTTTGTGAAACAGAAAGATGTTAAAAGTTCTTTATGGAACGTTTAGACAAAAAAATGTTTTTAAGAGTGTAACTTATTAGTACCTTAAAAATCACATATTAGTACTTTAAAAGTACATAAAATGTAGCCTATAAAAATAATGTACTAAAAGAGTAGGCTATACTACTATACAGTTGTTGTACCTTTTTTTCTGCCAGTGCACATGAGTTAATAATCAAACCAGTTTCACTGGAAGTTTATTAGTTGTTAGTGTCAGTTTAAACTTCGGATCTATGAACAGGGGGTTTCTTTGTAAGATAGCAAACAATTGGTGGTTGTAAGTTATGAGTCTGATGTTGCTCTATGTTCCCACATCTTTCATAAGTTCTTCTAAATGCACGTGACCGAATAAAGCCTTGTTTTGAATGCTAAATAAACACGGAAGAAACATGAAGAAGAGGATGTCCTCAACATTACTGCTATATAAAAAATTAGGGGCTTTTTTGAGTCAACTAATGACTTAGAGTATCTATAAAGAGCTTTAGGATACACTACATTTCAAATGATTGATTGATTTTATTTTTAAAGAAATGATACATTGTGACACAAGGACACATTATATTGATTAAAAGTGACAGTAAAGACATGTATAATGTTACAAAAGGTTTCAAATAAATTCAGTTTTTTACTATCTATTCTTTAAAGAATCCTGAAAAGAGCATGAAATGTAGGCCCTATAAGAGTTTCAACTGTTTTCAACACTGATAATAATCAGAAATGGTTCTTGAGCAGCAAATCAGCATATTAGAATGATTTCTGAAGGATCATGTGACACTGAAGGCCAATGCTGAAAAATGACAGGAATACATTCTATTTTACAAATATTCACATAGAATATAAGATGATTTCTCAGCAGCTTGTTCAGTGTGTGTTCATGTATTGTCCACTAGAGGCCAGTCTGTTCTGACTGTGTGAATGTATTTTTACAGCAAGGTCTGGACGCCTTTTGGACGCTGCAGACCTGCCAAACCCTGATGAGAAGACTGTTAATGCAGGTAAACTCACTAGCTATTTATATTTTCATATCTTAATTTTTGGCCTAAAAGCTCTGCTGATGCTTGAGCTGCACGTTTCATCGTTCATTGCATCAGTGCATTAAAAAGCCTTTATTCAAGAGTCCATATAAACATGTTTTCATAATGCCTTTTTCCTCTCTCAGGGCTGATTGTGGGTGTTTTGGGTGGGATTGTGTTCGCTGGTGCTCTCATTTCTGCGATTGTGGTGTTTGTGCTCCAAAAGTAAGTATCAAGTGATGAAATTTTGACAGCAAAATGCCCATTTGCAGTCATATTCCCCTGTTAAAACTTTATCTTTTTTGAGAAAGTATGTAAAATGTTTATTTTCATTCATAGGAAAAGCAAGAAAGCAGAACGAAAGCCAGTGCCGACATCTGATATCGAAATGAAATAGATGTTTGTTCACAACATTTGTCTGTACATATGTCGTTAGTGCTTTTGTACCGTTGATACAAGTTCTGTCTGAACAGTAATAGAACCATTGGATCTAAATGATGCATATTATTAGTGATAATGTTTTATTTGAATAAAAAGGTTCAACAATGTAAAGCAGTTAAATACTAAAAGCAATCCTGTTTTTTTTTATATATGATGGCAGATATCTGACTTTCACAGATGTACCTGATCAAGTGTACTGTACTTATTAAGATAAATCATAACTTTTCTGTGTGTTATATTGTTATTAAGACAATAAATCAAGACCAAAAATAATAAAGACCAAAAAAAGTTACTGTTTGTTTGTTTTTAATATTTAATACGTATTATAAAATGTTATTAACAATAGATTACATTCAAATAAAGAAGCATAATCTGTATTTTAATCAGACGTGCAAATAGCTATTTAGTTATATTTATCTATTTATTTTATCATTTACTGTCTTATAATATTCTAATAATTAGAGTCAAATTTATTGTCAAAAACAGAAGAATGCATTTATATGTATGCAGGTGGTAGGCAATCAAAGAAATTGCATTGATTCAAATATAATGTAGGCCTGTTTATATGTATTGGTCACATATGAAGGCCTGTGATGTCAAACATTCATTTATTAGATCATGCAGGAAGTGTCTAATTTAATCACATGACCAGCATATGTCATCCCAACCCATGATGACCTGCTTCCATGAAATACACCACAGCTATTAAGAATCATTAACCGGTAGTGCATAACTACTAGTGTAACTGGTCCATAATATCTGCCATGTAATAGTGATGTGTGGCGTGTGGATAAAATGCCAAAGATTAAAAATTCTCCCACTGAACACCCCCCCCCCCCCCCCCCCCCCAGCATTGATCCACCATTAATCTGAATGCACGGTGATTACAGACTCACTTCAAACCTGTTTTGAATTTAACTACAGCAGTGTTTTTGTTGTATATATTATGCCATATATTAGTACTATTATAGCTTTTAATTAGTTTTATTTTTTTGTTTTAGTCATTTTATTTGTGTACTTTTTAAATTCTAATTAGTTTTTTAAACTATATTTCTATACAGCTTGTATTTTTTTCATTTTTAGTAATTTAAATACTTCAACTTAGACCTGTTTATTTCATTTAATTTCCAAGCCAACATTGCTAAGTTAAGTTCAAGTCATCTTTATCATATTTTCTATAATTCCAGATTTATTTGAATTGCTGAAAATACTTTTAATAGTTTAGATATTAGAACTACAGGAATACGAGATATTTCAATATTTTCCTCATAAAAAGATATCATACAGCTTCTTAAGACATGGAATATAGCACATTAATATATGAATTACTGCTTTAAAGGGACTTTTTGTACCTTTTGAAGATCAACATCCCCAGTCCCCATCCACTTTCATTGTATGGAAATGAACAGCGTCAGCATTCTGCTAAGTATCTCATTTGTGTTCAAATAAAGTCGTACAGCTTTGTAATGTGACCCTTGACCACAAAACCAGTCTTAAGTTACACGGTTATATTTGGAGCAATACAATACAAAAATACATTGTATGGGTCAAAATTATAGATTTTCCTTTTATACCAAGAATCATTAGGATATTAAATAAAGATCATGTTCCATTAATATATTTAGTCAATTTTCTACCGTGAATGTATCAAAATGTAATTTTTGATTAGTAATATGCATTGCTAAGAACTTCATTTGGACAACTTTAAAGGGGATTTTCTCAATATTTAGATTTTTTTGCATCCTCAGATTCCAGATTTTTGAAATAGTTGTATCTCAGCCAGATATTGTCCAATCCTAATAAACCATACATCAATGGAAACATTATTTATTCAGCTTTCAGGTGAAGTATAAATCTAAAAAAGTAAAAAGAAATGGACCCTTATGACTGGTTTTGTGGTCCAGGGTCACATACAAGTGATTAAACGGTGACAGAATTGGAATTTTGGGTGAACTATCATTTTAAATGTGACATTGTGAGGAAAGGGTTAACTACAGTGTCTATTAGCTGAGGGCGGAGAGAGAGAGACACTCAAGTAGTGTAGAGAGAGAGAGAGAGAGCGAGAGAGAGAGAGAACTGAGTCAGCCGCTTCGTGGACGCGACAGAGCGTGGATATAAACACTAGCTGTTGTTTTGTGATGCGAGACAGTAAGATTTGACGGTTTTAAATTCACGAACAACATTAGAGACGAAGAATGGAGGAAAAACTGCCTGAAGATCTGGCGAATCTCTCCGAGCTGGACGAGAAAAGTCTGCTGGAGGTTTTGACTGGACGCTTTACACAGAACCTCATCTATGTGAGTAACATAAACCCTGTAAAATGACCTAAAATGACCACACACCAGTGAAAGTCCTGAAGATAACCAGCTGTGTTTTCTGGAGATGATAAAACAACGAGCTCTTGTTCTCTGGGACAGTTGTTATTCACTGACTGTATGTAAATAGCCTACTGCTTTATATCACTGAGATATGACTAAATGAGTTTTTATATATTTACAGACCTATATAGGAGACATCTTGGTGGCTATTAACCCATTTAAATATCTTTCAATCTATGAAAAAGAGGTAAGAATGTGTTTCTTTGGTTACAAAGAAGATTTGTGAGAAGAAAACATAATTAAACTGATTTATCTTGTGCAGGTATCTGAGCGGTATAAGTGCCATGAGAAGAAGACTTTGCCCCCTCATATATTTGCTGTGGCGGACCGGGCGTATCAGTCCATGCTGGGACGTCTGGCCACGGGACCCAAGAACCAGTGCATCGTGATCAGGTTTGTGTTACAATCAAATGACTTCACCAGAACCAGTGGTTTCTCCAGGAGAGCGCGTCTGAGGGGTATTTAGAAACTCTAGAATGATGATCATATGCTGACATGTGTCAGACTCTTCTTCTTGCCCGGTCATGTTTGTTTTTCCAGTGAGACATGTAGAGACAAGAGGAGCATACCCTCACATTTTTGACACATCAGATAAAAGTCCTCGTGTCTGTTTCATTGAAAAACACAAGCAACACTTTATTGACGTACTGTTATTTATGGAAGCCTTGTTTCTGCCACAAGGATGAAAAAATAAAACAATTTTTTTGCAATGGTGAATTCATATCTCATTGTATATTGTGCAATTAAACTTAATCAAGTTAAATTTTCACCAGAAAATTCAAATATTATTATTATAATGTAAAATCTATCATGATTAATGGAATTATATTGTATTCTGAGTTTATATCGCACTGTTCTTTTATATGCCACAATTCTGAGGTTTTTTCTCAGAATTGTTAGAAAATGTCAGAATTGCGAGAAAAAAGTCTGAATTGTGAAAATTAATCCCTTGGCGAAAGACCACTTTCATAGTGGTATAATTGGGGTTTTAATCCCTAATCTGAGATCAAATTTGAGACTCCTTGAATTTTTAGGCACAGACGTTCAACCTTTTCTGATCTGAGTTGATCTTTTCCAATTATTCAGATTAGGTTTACATTCAAGAGTTAATCAAAATTGGTCTGTTTAAGCATATATCTGTTAAATCTTTCAAACCGTCAGGCTAGCTATTCTGAGTTTGGTTTGACAAACTTGTCTTGTCTAGTTTCAGTTTCGTCCTCTATTGGACTAACCATGAAAGTTTCAGATAGATTTTAGTTCCTGGATTCCTCTATAACTTAATAGTATAGTTGATAGCTGTACTCTTTGCAGTATCATATTTAAGGTTTTTCCTACGTGCAGCCTTCCTGTGAGACTCTGCACTGCTGCTTTACCATTAGAAAGGCTGGCCTTAATGTATTTTTCAGAAATGGAGCCTCATGGTAAATTTCTCAGCAATGCTAAAGACCAACAAAATACAAAAATGTGGTTTTGCTTTCATAATCACTGGGCAACAGACTTTCTCTGATCATGTAAACCATCATAAGAGCTCAATGATCACCCTTAGAAACCATACAGCCATCCATGAATGAGACCGGTACCAGTGCAGGGAGGCTGATAATCACTCAGGCAACTGGGACAGAATGCTTTTAATGTGTACAATGACAAGGCAAGACAACACAACCATAAACGTATGCCTGTGTCATCAATTATTAATAATGCTATATTTGGAAAGCAGAGAGACGGTTTGATGTTATTGACAATATAAAATGACTTTGAAATCAGATCAAAAGTCATGCACCTTTTTGCGAAAAATATTGATTAGTTCCAGAGTTTGGATTGTATGTAAAGCTCTTATAAGCTGTCGAGATCAATTTTGGATCATATTGTAAACAATTTTGTATTGTAAAAAAAAAGAATATATTATATTATTAACATTTTGGAATGTATATTAAAAAATGAAGCCTATTTTGTACCATTACGATTTTTTTACATTGAATTCTGATGTTATTTTCATTATTTTCAAGACAGTTAGGTCAACTAAATGTGAAATAAAACATACAAAAAACTAATTAGATTAAAAATATTTTCTTGTTTCTTTTAGTTTTAAGTTGATTTACTAAAATAACTAAAACTGAAATAAAAATGATAAATTAAATAGATATATTTAAAAATTTTAAATATAAAAAAATGTAGTAATTAGTAACACTGCAAAAAAAAACAAAAAAAAACTTTAGGTTAAAATAAAAATGGGAAATATAAAAAATAAAGTTAATAAAAATGGAATATATATATATATATATGTGTATGTTTATTTAAATAACTTTATTTATTTACTTATTTATTACTAAATTTAGCTCATTTAATTTATACTAACTTAATTTTTCAAAAAGTTGTAAAACATAACATATCCGTGTCTGTAATGTTCTTAATTGACATGAAAATAAAGTCGTCTTTCAATTCTGGTGTTAAATATGACCTGGACATATTTCGGTTCGCTTGTATCTTGACGCACTTGAGTTCAGGTCATTGAGTCTGAAATTTTCACGTGCGTTTTTCCGTTTTTTTTCGTATTCCCCATCCTTTCCTATCAAAATGCATGCTACAGATACGAAAACGCAGAAAATCGAACCTGATCCAAATTTTTTTTTGACGGACGAAAGTTTCGGAGGCAGTGTGCAAACGTGATTGACACAACGTGAGGTCGTATTTATTTTTTAAAGTGCAAAAATTTCAGACTCCGTGTGCAATGACCTTTCCACTTTTGTGGACTTGTCCCATGACACCAGCGTTAGTTTTACTACAACACTAACATATGTTGTTTCCATTTGTCCCGCAGTGGTGAGAGCGGCGCGGGTAAAACCGAGAGCACCAAACTGCTGCTGAGACACATCATGGAGTTGTGCAAGGCCAACTCACAGCTAGAGCAGCAGATCCTGCAGGTACGGCCCGTCAGATACGTCTACATTTGAATACAGCCACCAGGTTTGCACAGATTAGGCCTGCAATGAGACATGATTTTCCGGCTGCATTCAGGTGGTCGGATGTTTGATTTACACACAGGAAGTTGAAACTGTGCCCCACCCTTATGTGTGTGTGTGTGTTAAAGGCACATGTGTGGTTTCTGTCATATTCAAATGGTGGGTATATGGGGTGTGTTTAATTTGTTTGTTATAATGTGTTTTTGGAATGGCTTAAAGAGCCCGTGAAGTCAAACTTGGACTTGTCCGTGTCTATTAGCGTTGAGGTCATCTCAGAGTTTCTTGCAGGTCTTAAAAACGCCTTAAAAAGGTCTTAAATCAGAGCATCAGAGCAAAAATTCAGTTATTGCATTAAACGTTGAAAGCACTGCAAAAAAGTGAATATCTTCCTTAGAATTTTTGTTTTCCTTTCCAATACAAATATCTAAATATCATTAAATCAAGATACATTTACTTAAGATGCAAAATGAAGATATGAAGTCTTGTTTTCTGAGAAAATGCTCAAAATTACGTGAGTTTATGCTTAAAAAAGGAACAGATATCTGTCAATAGGGAACAAAAACTTGTTTTTCCTTTTGAATTAAGTTGATTTATCTGAGCAGATATTAAACGCTTTATATTAAACGCTTTATTTTGACCAATTTCTCAGAAAACGAGTTGTTAACTTATGACTTTTTTTGAGATTTAATAACATTTGCACTAAAAAACAAGACAATGCTGTGGAAATATAACTTTTTTTATTTACTGTATCATCAGAAGGAACAAAAATTATTTCAATATACCATATTTTTTGTTAAATATTATATTGAAACTTTAAAGTGTTGGTTAATGCAACTTTTATTGACAAATTATGTTACCTTTATTTTATTTCTTCAAATTTCCTTAATTGGTCTTAAAAGGTTCTTAAAAGTCTTACCCATCCTTCATAAAACCTAAAGAAACCCTGCATCTTCATGCTAGTGTAAACCTAAAAGATTTAGCAAATATACACATGCAAAACCTTTTTCTTCTAGGAAAATGCCTAACAAAATTGATAACTTATCTTGAAGTTGAGGCGTTTTTATCCAATCAAATGCATTTTAGAATGAGAACAGCCACTTATAATAATAATAATAATAATAAATAGCAAATCAGGTTGTTCAGAGAGCAAAAGTCTCTTTTTATACCCTCTTAAACTTGGTGTATAAATACTCAATTTCATGTGGCATCTGAAAATATGTGGGTGCGACAGCAATATTTTTGAGCATCTGTCTGTAATTTGAGGTCTCTGGTTGGTTTGAGGAACATATGTGCATGGTAGATGTTATTTCTGTTTGTTTCTTCAGTACTTCCTGGTTGGGTGTAGTGTTGTGATTTCATAGCCATTGGCATTGTACTTATCTTCCACCATCTGACCCGCTCAGATCTGTAATTATAGGCGATAACCGATACAGTAAAACACTTTTCCATGCTGTCATGTTCATCATGTCTGCCACTGCGTCAGTGTAAACATTACAAAACACCCAAATTCCACTGCACACGTCACATCTTTCACATTTCAACAGTAGGTTGGCAAATTTGAATGTCGATTGCACAACATAGTCAAAAAAAAGGTTAACCCCCCCCCAAAAAAAAACACAAGGTATAAACTGAATATTCTTCCTGAGTTGCTTTTGGCACGTCATCACTTCTGATGAAATGAGAAAGTTGCTTAAGCAAGTTGTAAATGACACTGTGTTTTTGAGCGAGTTTAGACTTCTGTAAGCTCATGTTTTTCCAAGAAGACCACTGATGGTTGGTTATTTTGAAAAGCAATATTTCTTTATAGTTACTGTAATTGCTGCGGTATTACTTCTGCTCCTGTAGGTTCCCTGCTTGTTTGCAGAGAGCCTGAGAAAGAAAGTATCTTTTCACCCTGGAGTGTTTACGTTCATAATATGCAATTTAACAGTAGATCTACTTTACATGCGTTTACAGAGATCTATCATAAACAAATGAATGTTGTCAAAACATTTTCTGTTTTGATTGTGGGAACGTTAAGCTGCCCAGTTTCTCTAGAAACATTAGCACAATGTTCTATAAACGTTCCACAAGTTAAAACGTTTTATCTTTAGGCTTTACCATTTGCATTTTAACATTATAACAATTATTTTGCGAATTATTAAAGGTTTTTAGACATTGTTGGTGCGAACATTGAGTTCAATGTGACGTTCAAACTAATTTGCACAACATTGGGGAAATGTTTTAGCGGTCAATAAATGTATTGCCATTGCTGATATTATCAGCTGATATTTGTTTTTGTTTTTTTAATAATATAATTTGTCTTGTGTTGTGAGTGGGACTTTTGTTTTGATAACATTCAGTAATACACAACAAGTAATTGAATATATATTAAACACAAAATCTGTATTCGTCGGCCACTAAAATGTTTATACTTACACTAAAACATAAGAATGTTCCGTTAACATTTACGTTTGAGCATTTCTTAAAGGTGAAGCATGTACTTTCTGCATCACTAGTCCCTGCACATGTAACTAAAACTGGTTTCCCGAACACTTTATCCATCTGCCAGACAAATAGACCCATTTCAAACTCTCACTGTCAGTTAAGCCAAGATGTTGACATGCCTGAGAGTCTTTCCAAACCTTTACTAAACTCTATGAACATTTTCTCACAACTCTTTCAGGAAGGCAGGATGTCTGGGGGAGTTCAGAGAGACATCTGAGCAGTTTAGGAAGTGACCTTGACTCAATAATGCATTGCATCAGCCAGACCACTTCACCCGCTGGTGTGACTTAGGAAAATCTTGCTGTTATATTACCCCATCAGTGCATGATACACATCGACCCCCATTTGCGCATTGGAGTAGGCCACCTTTGCTCCATGTGACTTCTCTTTCTGTTTTTGTGCTTCCGTATAACACATTTCAACATCCTGTTTCTACGATGTGTGAAGTGCTTTAAGGTTTAAGAATGTTGTCTTGAAGAGAACTTTCTGTTGTCACACTGTAGAGTATGTTTGCACGGAGAAGTGAGCAAACTTTGGAGTGGAATAACCGGTTTTAGGATCTTCCAAACAAAGATGAGATTCAGCAGTCCAGATTCCCTGTTTCCCTTTGCTCTCTTGCTTGTTGGTTCAAAGCCAAAGTTGTCAGTATGGTCCCAGAGGAGAGTCTTATTGCTCAGAGGCTGGTCTTTCATAGCTCAATTCTTCTGAGCTGATCATTAATAAATAAAATATCATTAATAAATTGGTCTAAATGGCCAATAAAATTAACAAAAACAAAGGAGTCAATAGCATGCTACTATAAATCTTGAAGTTATTATTGTGCACAGTTTAAAACATTGTTCCTCATATTCTCCTCCTGGCCCATTATATCTGCATACACTTATATTTATTCAGGTTCTTGTATAGATGAGCTGAAAGTCAGTGTTCATGATGATCCGGGATGATCTTTTTAAATGTTTATTTATTTATTTATTTGTAGATATTAATTCATGTGTGTTTATATTAAAAATGCAATTATCTAAAATGTAAAAATGTATATAAACAAATATATTTATTAAAAGTAATAATTACATTTATTAATAGTAAAAAAAAACTGTGTGTGTGTTGAAATGAAATAATCCATTTTGATCATGTGCAGTTTGATAAGAAAACAAATGCTTGTGAACAAATTGATATTGTGACCAAAACATATCACCGTTCATCTTTGTGGTGCATTCTGGGATGCTTTTTAAAAGCAAAGCTTCCTATTTCTATGTTTAGATTCTTCCTAACACGATTGCGTCTGGTTGTGTCTAAATAGGTGAATCCACTTCTCGAGGCCTTTGGAAACGCACAGACGGTCATGAATGACAACAGCAGTCGCTTCGGGAAATACATCCAGCTCCGCTTCCAGAACTCTTCAGGTTTGTTTACGACAGACAGAAAAGATAAAGCTCTTTCCCCTGACCGTAATGATCATATAACTTGCATTGGGTGTGTCACTAGACCAATAAATCAATTCCGTATTCTTTGATTGAACATTAACCTCAATTTCTGTGTTTATGTAGTCAAAGGGGCCAAAATCAACGAGTACCTCCTGGAGAAATCCCGTGTGGTTCATCAGGATGAGGGAGAGCAGAACTTCCACATCTTCTACTTCATGTTGGCTGGCATCTCGACGGAGGATAAAGAGATGTACGGGCTCCTGGACCCAACGCGCTACCGGTGAGTCACCTCTGTGATGTCATGTGCTTTTGAAACCGGATCAGCATCATTCTTTACGATGATGATAGATTAGATTAGCATCTTACCTATGCAGTTTATTAGAGGTGTGTCACACGGCGCCTCCTACAGAAGTATTTGTAGCACGAACGGCATGTTTCTCTGTACGGCATTCATTGTGTAAAAAAAGGTCAATACAAAACATTGTCAGGTGATGCAAAGATCTGACTGGCTGAGGTGCATTCGAAAATACTCAAGGTTGTGCATTACAGTGATTTCACAAGAGCACACAAGGCTTGAGTTACATATTCTGTTCAATAAAAATATGTAAAAATATGTTACAATATTAGGCTAATATACAATTCGAGACATTTAATTCAGTGTTAACCCTCCTGTTTTAATTTTTTTTTTACATACAGCATTTTACATACAAATACATACTTCGTTTGTATTGGAAACTGTCATTTTATTTTCATATTATTATAGTTTTTTTATATATATATTTTGAATCTTATTTATATTTTCCGTTTTCATCTTAATTTTAGCAAAAGCTTTAGTAACTTTGTGTTTTTTCATTTTATTAGTATTTGTTGTTTTTGTTTATATAGTCTATAATTTTGTGTATGTGTGTGTGTGTATATATATATATATAAACTAAATTAAAATAGGCAATAGAAATATTGCCTTAGCAACTAGCTGAAATAAAAAATATTTTAAAATATAAAAATAATTAAAATATAATATAAAAATAATTTAAAATAAAAATATTTTTTTCAGTTAACATTTATTTTATTTCAAGCAACGAAAATGGTTTTAACTTTAGTTTCAGTTTTAGTTTTAGTTAACTGTAATAATCCTGGTTGGAAATCAGATTGACCCCTATTGGTTTCTATGCAAATCACCAAAAATGACTCTTATACAGTGAACTGTTATACAAATGAACTGTTATACAGTTATAAAGCATTAATCGTATTACATAGAATTAATAGTATCTAATAATATAATTTATAGCTATTTGTACTTGTGGTAAAGAGCCTCTTATTTTTGTTTATGTCTGGTTTTCAAACCCCTGTGAGGGTAAAATGGGTTTCTCGTCTAATGAATAAGCCAAGGAGAATTCACTGTTTCTTCATATATTTTCAGTTAAAAAATTTGTGAAATTTTAATTTATTTTTTTTGGATCTCAATTACTCGACTATTGTACTGAAAATAAGTGTGAGTCTTTAATTTCAAATAAATGTCCAGTTTTCATGTATTTGATATTTTAGTCTTTGACAAGCTACAATACAGCTTTTCTGGTTTTTACCTGCTCTTTTGTGTTGATTTTCAGTGAATTGCATGATAACCTGTTTGACCCATAACACAACTGTAGTCACCAAATATTGTCTTTTCATAGCATATCTGTGTATCAAAACTTTACACATAAATCATATTCCTGCAAACCTAGCAGTAAGCTTACATCTTTCTGCTCTCGTCAGTTATTTGAATGGCAGGTTTGGGAAGGAAGACATGATTCAGGCCTGGCGTGTGAAATATGCTGAAGTGTGTAACGCCATGGACATGGTGGGATTTGAGGAGCAGGTAAGAACAAAGCCTTCCTTGTCTGTGTCCTGTGGTTTGAAATGCTTTTATATAACATTTACTCATTAAATAAGATGCTACATTATGTATTAGTACTTCAAAAATCATTATTTTGCACCACAGTACCATGAAGTTAGAGGAGTTTAAAAATGGTGCAAAACCTAACAGCATTTGCAATGTATGTGTTCAGGTTTTGTTTACAGACCAGTTTCCGTGCAACATAAAGAGCCTTAATTTGCCCCTTCCACAAATTAAAGTTTAATTATTAATTCAATTAAACATTTTCCCTTTGAATTAAGTTGATTTGTTCTTGTTTTAATCAAAACTCTCTTCATTTTGATCAATTTCTCATAAAACATGTCATTTTGCTTCTCAAGTAAATGAGACAACAAAATTACTGAGGAGCAACGTCAGTTATTTGCAGCGTGATCTGAAGCTACAATAAAAGTTATTTCTGTATTCTTGTGGTTTTGGAGATCTAAAATGTAATGGAGATCTGAAACTTTGTAGCGTTGATAATACAAGACGTTGTCATACTGAGATTGTGTACCCTTCCTTAAATGTTTTTTACTTGGTCTTAAAGTTACCTGCAGAAACCCTGATAGACATTCACACCTCGTTTGTAGGAAAAGGTGGACATGATGACTATTCTAGCTGGCATTCTGTCTTTGGGGAACATCACCTTTGAAACGACAGATAGTGATGCTCTGAAGGTGTCCGAGGCGTCACGCGGCTGGTTAAAAGCTACTGCGGTGAGTTTCCTGTTTGTTTCTCACAGATGTTGGTTGTGGCAGCATCACTGTCTCAATTCACAAGTTGACTTGACACGCAGAAGTGTGTGCGACAGCTCTCAGCCATTGTGAAATGTATTTTTAACACCAAACGTTCAGCAGTGCTGTTTTTAGTGTGTGAAGTGTGAAGACGGTCAGAAAGAAAAACAAAACTTTAGCAGAACATGCTTAGTAAATAGGTGAAGGATTATAGTTCCCCTTCAATTCGGTCACTCTACATTGCTATGGGAAATACCTTTTCCTCGAATACTACTGAAGCCTTATTGAATCACGCCAGTGAAACTGGCCAATGGTGTTCAAGCTCGCGAAATATGAGCAGGAATCCCCCTCTATATAATGCAGTGCTTGTACGTGGCACTGTGTTCATTTCCACGTGAGCATCTCATTATCCATCGGTGGTTTTAGCATCTCGGTTCATTTCAGTTGATTATAACGTACTTTTGGGTATGCAACTCACCAACCATCTTCCTAAACTTGTAATGACAAGTGCTTATAAACCGGCTGTTGCCAACAAAAGAGACCGTTTTTAGGGTCCATGCAATTTAGAATTTAGAATTAGAAAATTTTGGATTTAGGACAGCCGTAAATATTAGCATCGTTGCATTGTACAATAAAATGCATTTTATTATTAATAATATTAGTAATATTTATTTTGTTGTATATAAAAATAATAATAATAATTATTATTATTATTGTTGTTGTTGTTATTATTAAATGTATTTTTATTTTACTGTGAAATATTACAATAGTAATGTTTTTGGTTGAGTATTTTTATTTATTAATAATATTAATATGTTATTTACTACAACAACAACAACAGCAATAATAATAATTATTATTATTATTAATATTATTAATACAGATATATTAATATATAATCACAATAAATGGTGGCCAAATTTTTAAATAAAAATTAGAATTTAGGACAGTCATAAATATTAGTACTGTTGTACTGTAAAATAAAATGTATTATACTATTTTTATTCTACAATGAAACTGCAATACTGATATTTACTACAATATGGATACACAGTGAATACTACAATAGTGATATTTCTTTATAATAATTAATTAATCTTTATAATAATAATAATTGTTATATTTATAATAGTAATGTTATTGTTTTTTATAGTCTTATATAGAAACATAAAAACGTTGGCCAAATTTTGCAATTATAATTTTTCTCATGAAAATTGCAGTTCAGTCAGTTTGATTTGATTGGATAGAAATTGCATATTTGTGACCCTGGACCACAAAAAAATAAGTGTCAATTTTTCAAAATTTAGATTTATACATCATATGAAAGCTGAATAAATAAGCTAAATAAATATCTGGCTGAGATACAACTATTTGAAAATCTGGAATCTGAGGGTGCAAAAAAAATCTAAATATTGAGAAAATATAAAGTTGTCCAAATGAAGTTCTTAGCAATGCATATTACTAACCAAAAAGGAAGTTTTGAGATATTTACGGTAGGAAATTTACAAAATATCTTCATGGAACATGATCTTTACATAATATGAAATGAAACAAATGAACTAATACTTATTGCTATAGGTTTGTCAACACCAAACCACGAGCAGCAGTAATAGTGACTCTTGGATTAGAAAGCCCACACATACACCAGGGAGGTGATGAATGTTAGCCTCTAGCGGCCTGCTGTTTAATCAGGTGAATTATGGCCAGTGTGCACACAAAGAAACTCTTTTAAGGGCAAACTGAAGGAGCTGTGGCTCCGCCTACATCTGGCCTTTTACGATAAGACACGGAGTGCACAGAAAGCCCAGAAGTGCCCATGTTTAGACTCTATTAGGTCATCCCACACACATGGGGCAGTTAATAGTAGTACCTGACGCAGGATGATTTCCGTATATCAAATCTACTGCGGTGGACTTTAACTTGTGGACCGGATTGGACACATTAGATTCGATGAGTCTTTTGTTGTACCAGTGCATATGTGTCCACAAACGGCCTCCAGAATCTAAATGCACAAATTAGCTTGACCTTTCCTGAGTGACATTTACGTCTTGGTCACATTTGGCTAGTCATTGTTCTTTTTGAAATGGGAGGTTCTGTTTCTTTTGTGTGTGTGTGTGTGTGTGTGTGTGTGTGTGTGTGTGTGCGCGTGCGTGCGTGCGTGCGTGTGTGTGTTTGTAGCACAATTCATTTCTTACAAAGAATCTTGACACTAACCTCAGGAGAGTTTGCAAGTTATAGGAGAGACTAGGGCTGAACAATTTTGGGGAATTAAAAAAATCAATTTTCCTTTATTTGTCTTGATTAAAACTATTTAAAATGTACTTATGAAAATCCCAGGTTTTCTATGCTTGTTTGTAACAATTTGGACTATTTCAATATGGCTATAAAATACTACTACTAATCATAATAATATTAATACTACTCAAAGCTCATTTGTTATTTTTTTCAGTGAAATATTATATTATTATTATTATTATATGTATGTACTTCATACATTATTTTATTCATATTATATTTATAATGCATGGTAATATTGCTTTTGTTTGTAAATATTTTTTGTTTTTAATTAGTAATAATATTATTTAATGATTAAATAATTAAATAATAATAATAACAATAATAAATATTTTTATTGTAAAACTTTACAATAAGGTTTCATTTGTTAACATTAATGTATTAATATATTTTTACAGCATTTATTAACCTTTGTTAATGTTAGTTAATAAAAATGTTCACATGTTAGTTCAGAGTGCATTACCTGATGTTAACAGATACAACTTTTAATTTTAGTAAAGTATTAGTATTAAGTATTATAGTATTATAGTATTAAAGTATTAAGTATTATAGTAAATAATGGACTATATAAATAATATTATGTAAGTCTTATTCATGTAAACTAATATAGTTATCTAATGTTAACAAATTAAACATTGCAAAGTGTTATTATTATTATCATCATTATTATTATTATTAATAATAATAATAAAACAAAAAATACTAAATAAAAACAAAATATTACTATTGTAAATAAAATAAATACCCATTTTAATTGTTCTGTATATAATAAAAAATAAAAATTAAATATAAAAATTAAATAATATTATAAATGTATTATAGTACAAAAATACAATAATTTTATTTTCCGTTACAGTTCTGAATTTACAGTAAAATTTATGTTTTATTTTTAAATGTGAAAGCATCAAACTTTTATTTTGGTGAAAAATGCTGGGATTCTTAAATCTTCTTTTTTTTTAAAGGGGTCATACGATGCGATTTTCAAGTTTTCCTTTCTCTTTGGAGTGTTACAAGCTGATTGTGCACAGATAAGATCCCTGAAGTTGCAAAGACTAAAGTCTCAAAACCAAAGAGGTATTCTTTATCAAAGTTAAGACTCTGCCACGCCCCCCTAAAACAGCTCGTTCAAACACGCCCCCACATGTCTACATCACAATGTGGAAATATTTGCTTAATGGAGCCCAAATGTTCACGCAAAGAAAGGCGGCGTGTTTTCAGTAACCGCAGTAGTGTTGAAGCAGCCATGACTGGGAGATGCTGTGTGTTTCTAGGCGTAAGCAAAAGCACTTTATTTGTCCTTCCGAAAGTAGATGCATTTAGGAATCATTAAGATTACTTACAACAGAACAGTAATGCATTTTATGGACGACCGTTTCGTTAACCTAGGAGACGAGGTAATACTGACTTTACAATCTGGCGCTTCTGAATCAGCGACTGTATGTTTTGTTATTAGTTAAGTATTTGCTATTGACTGTTCAAATGCGGAGTTGCGCGTCGTGTGTGTGTGCTTGCGTGTGTGAGAGCGGGAGAAACGGTCACACGCGGCTTGTGTGCAAACACATATGAGCATCATCCCTGTGTCTGTCACGTGACTCATGTCTGTTCCCCTCTCGGGCTGAACTGATGGTAAAACTAAGGACATTACCATATTAAATACATATTAACTGTCTTTACTTTTATTTTGAAAGCTAAAGCTTGCGATTATGGAAAGGGGCGTTACATTTCCGACTCGTGCTTGTAGTGTTCGGCCAATCACAATGCAATATGCCAGTTGGCCAATCAGAGCAGACTGCACTTATTGGAAGGAGGGGCTTTGTAGAAAACTACTTGTTTGAGAGAGGCGGGGCATAGAGGACTTACAATAATGTACAGTATTTGAAAAATAATGTATTTTTTGAACATTAAAGCATGTTAACATTCTGTTACATCAAATACACAAAATAATGATCTTTAAAAAAGCATCATATGACCCCTTTAAGCTCTTTTCATTACATATTTGGGAAAATGGTTGTTTTCAAATGCATGTTAAAGTGACCAAGTGAAAATGAGCTGCTCGCATGTAAATGAACACCGTACCGTGCTTCACCCGGAAACATACAGTGCATATATTTATTTAATTCAATTGCAGCTTTTGCGATTTGATAATTGCACTAAGCCAAATCACAATTTAAAGTTTGCTTTATGTTGTGCAGCCCTAGGAGAAGTGCATTCTTCTTGTCAAAAACATGTGGCGAAACAGTAATGTGTGTTTCTGTAACCAGGGTCAGTTTGGCGTTCAGGAAGAAGATTTACTGAAGAGTCTGACCTGCACCACATCAGTGACACGAGGAGAGGCCATCCAGCGACTCCACAACCAGCAGCAGGCTGAAGGTGCGACACAGTTTCACTTCAAAGTCACTAGTGCGTCTGACACCCTTCATATTGATCACGGTGTGTTTTATATGTTCATTCAGATGCCAGAGACTCCATTGCTAAAGTGGCCTACGGCCGCGTGTTCGGTTGGATCGTCAGTAAAATCAACGAACTGCTCGCTCCTAAAGTAGACTGTGACGTGGAGCTCAATGAAATAGGTAAGTAAAGCTGTGACTGAGAAATTTGACAAAATACCATTTATCAGACTGAATGTAACTACCCTGTAACTGCTCAACACTTTCTGGCTGATTGTTAAATGCCATCTTTGTCAGCTGGATCATTGCGGTTTTATTTTTCCATCCATTTTTTATTTTGTTTTATTTGATGTTATTTAATTTTCCTCCTGTGTTAATGGTCGAAAATGAACTCTGTGCCACACTGTTCTTGAAATGACAATAGCCTTAGCTGTTATTAAAATGTCAACTAACAACATCAATTTCTCTGAAACTGGATAGAAAATTATGTATTTATAAATACACACACATACATGTATACATACATGTATATATTTAAGAAAAATGTTATGTTTATATTTTAAATATATTTATATATATAAATTATATGAATATAAATATATACACATGAAAATACATGTAAATATTTTCAAAATATATACTGTATGTGTGTGTGTTTATATATACACACAATAAATGTACATAGTACACACACATACACTGCCCTCCAAAAGTTTGGAAAGTGTGGTTTTGGACGATATCAGCATAAATCCTTATCATTTATTGGTGCAAATACATTAAAGTAACTTGACGTTATCATTGAAGACCAGCAATAAAACATAATAATGGCAATATATAGATGTCAAAGTCAGACATGCCCCTTTGCCAGCTGTGATGCCTGGTTACTGGTTTAAACTTGGCCCAGGTTTTAAAAAGATGTTTGGGGTCAGCACACCTTAATACTGTAGCTTCAACAATTGATTGCCAATTCAAAGTCAATGTTTGAATAAACTGACAGCTTGGATGCCCAGATTATGCAGAGCTGTCATAGCTGCTAATGCTGGATATTTTGATGAATTGAAAATTTAAGTTTTTTCTATGTATAAACTGTTTATGTAATAAAATTGGTTGTCCCTTATCAGTGCAAAATTATCACAAATTAAAAAAGATTCATGCCAATATTGTCCAAAACCCCACTTTTCTTGGGCATTTCCAAACTTTTGGAGGGCAGTGTATGTTCTGTAAACAAAAACGTTTATTTTGGATGCGATTTAATCGTTTGCCAGCACTACTTAGTAAAGTCGTGACGTATTGTCAAGTATGGTGACCCATACTCGAAATTGGTGCTCTGCGTTTAACCCATCCAAGTGCACACACACAGCAGTGAGTAGTGAACAAATCCACACACACACACACACACACACCGTGAACACACACCCGGAGCAGTGGGCAGCCATGCTGCAGCGCCCGGGGAGCAATTGGGGGTTCGGTGCCTTGCTCAAGGGCACCTCAGTCGTGGTATTGAGGGTGGAGAGAGCGCTGGACACTCACTCCCCCCACCTACAATTCCTGCCGGCCGGGGGCTCGAACTCGCAACCTTTCGATTACTAGTCCGACTCTCTAACCATTAGGCCACGACTTCCTACTTATTTTGTACATACTTTCTTTCTTTACAGGAATCCTTGACATCTTTGGTTTTGAAAACTTTGCTGTGAACCGATTTGAGCAGCTCTGCATTAATCTGGCCAACGAACAGCTCCAGTATTTCTTCAACCATGTAAGTTCTTCATAGTGCTTCGTTATGAGTTTGCTATTTGTATAGAAAAACATACTAAAGTTTGATTCAAGTCTCCTTTTTGACTGTCAGTAAAATGGCAAAAAGGCCAAAAAATAAACGGCATCAGTGGTAATCCTCCATGGAGCTGCATTAAAAATACTAGGATTTTTGTTATTGCATATATTTGTACACCTACAATTTTAATCATTTAAATAAGTTTAATTTAAATAATAAAAAAATCTAATTGCTTTAGCAAAATTAATTTTTTTTTTTTATTGTTGCAAAATGAATCTATTAATCTATCATGAAAAGGATAATCAGACAACGACGACTGCTGAGCATGTTTTTATCAAGCGAGAATTAATAATAATTTTATTGATTTTGCTTGCAGTATCCTCAATTCCCAAATGATTAAACATTGTAATTAAAAGGACAGTTGATGTGACGGTGTTAAACATACATCTGTCCCAGCTTTTTTGGAGATTGTTGCAGCAATCAAAATCAAAATGTGTTTGTTTAATATTGTCTTTGTACTTTTGTCAATTAAACAAGAGTTAAAGAGAATGAACAAATCACAGATTCTTGATTTCATTGCTTTTTACAAAACATCCAAACTTTTTCTGATTTGGGGATGTAAAATGAATCGGTCATTTAACTTTATTTCAAATAAAGTCTTGAAGAAAACCCATGGCAGCAGATGTTAGGAACCATTAATGCCAGATTCGATCACAGTCACTGGCTGTTCTTTCAACAGGACATTATTTGCCACTCCATGAATGTAATAATCACATTTTTCATGTCGTTTCCCCTCCAGCACATTTTTCTGATGGAACAGAAAGAATATAAAGAGGAAGGCATCTCATGGGAGGCCATAACCTACAAGGACAACAAACCCATACTGGTAAGTCTGTGTTCAAAACCATTCTCACTCTCCGTAATTATTGTGCACTATTTCCAACTCTTTTTTTTTTTTTCCATTTTCCTTCTCTCTGACTCCAAAAATAACCCTGAGCTCTGCGTTTGGCAGATGGCCGTGTGGTAAATCCCGAAATCCCAAACACAGGAAGTGCTGACAAAGCAAGACACGTAGCTTTGAGAATCTCTCAAATTTCTGCATGTTTTCTGACATGAATCCTTTGGTGCGCTGCTGAATGGTGTAGCTTAAAGAAACCTGAAGCTTGTTTTCATTCTCACGTGAGATTTCTGCTTTGTTAATACAAACTCTTCCCTGTAATTATGGATATTCAGCAGCTGCCTGTTTGGAAAGCTGCATATTAAATGTATGTCACGTTCATTTAACATTCAGCTTCGTATCATGTAGTGCAGTGGTCACCAACCTTTTTAAGCTCAAGATCCCTGACCTCGGCCTTTATGAAAGACAAGATCTACCAATTGAAGAATTGATCGGAAAAGACATCCCAGATTGTACTTCCAATTTGAGGCCCTTTATTTAGTACTTTAATTAGTGATGCACCGATCATGAAATATTTGCATGAACGAAAACAGCAGGTCTGAACGAGATGCAAATTCACTCTCTGACAGCAGGTGGCACTTATGAACCAGCTGCAATGGTTATTGCTGTAAACAAAGCAAAGCATAGCTGCACTTTATACAGAGATAAGAGGAGAGGAAAATGCCATTATTGTCATCAAAACGTTTCTCAAGAAAGTTCCTTTCAGTGATGCATTAAAGTGCCCCTATTATGGATTTTTGAAAATGACCTTTCATACAGTGTGTCCTGCAAAGTTTTAAATCTGAAAGTGCACCGTGTATAAAGTTATTGTCTCTCAAAAGAAAGAGTCGACTCTGAATCACTGAAACGAGTCGTTTTTAAAATGAATCCCAGAATTCAGCATGAAATGTTAGCATATTGCCTGCCCACTTGTTGGTCTTTTAGCGTCTGAATGCCACTGGGTGCTGCTTTTAGAGCGGTAAAATAGCGGTTTCCCTGGTAACGCTGTACAAAGCAGCACTGCGCTCACAAACGCTGCTTTATCAGGCATGATGAAATGAAAACGAGACCAATCGGACCAGTCACTGCAGATTAGCGTCACGCAAAGGAAGGGTTTGGAAAAATGAATCTTTGAGCAAATCCTTTGGGAGTCTTTGAGCAAGTAAGGTAAAAATAAATGCATATGATCAGACAATGAAAGTGTTTTGTGACCTTGCATGGATGTCAACCTTTCTTTACCCATAATAGGGGCACTTTAATATAACCCCACATTTATATTTTCTTCATATATTTCGACCATCGTGACCAGTGAGCTTGTTCTTTGCCTGCTACAGTATTTTCTCCTCTTTGTGCTCATCTTCAGTGCCTTTGGCCCGTTAACGTCCTGTGCGTGATGTGTTTTTGATGTGATCACTGTCCCAGTAGATCCAAAAATAACAGAAAAATAAGTACAAAAAATACAGTACAAAGAATGGAGAAATGCAATGCATTTTTGTACTTATTTTACTGTTATTTTCAGGATCTACTGGGACAGTGATAAAGATCTCCCAGTCGATCGCAATCGACGGTTTGGTGACCACTGCTGTAGTGTAGCATGAATCTGCAGCGCCGTCAGCTAGAGAGGCCTGTTTAGCTTGTCAGCATGGAAAACTCATTCACCCAAGCAAGGTTTGTTCCTCTGTTTCAGGACCTGTTCCTCACCAAGCCCATTGGGATTCTCTCACTGCTGGATGAGCAAAGCGCCTTCCCTCAGGTATGCTGGGAGGGGTTGCTTGCTAAACCCTGAGACACAAAAGAAAACATGGTGCCAAGTCCTCCATAGGGCCAAAATTACATTTATTTGTACAAATACAAGCAACACAGCATTTAACTGATGCTTTTTTTAGTGCATTTAACACATTTATACACCAAAATGTTTTATAATTTAATATATTATTTTCTTTAAATATTCCAACTCTAAAATTATATTTAAAAACATTACATTTTTGATTAATATTTTGTATTTATAATTTATATAATTATGCCTCATAAATGTATTAGTGTAAAAGCAGGTTTTTTTTATTTTATAAACTGAAGGATGTGATCATCTCCATTGGGCTGCTTTAAAAATATATTTTTATTATATTGGACATATTTGTACACCTCAAAAACACCTCTTTAAAATTATATTTTAAAATACCAAAAAAAAAAAAAAAAGTAAATATTATCCTACAAGCTGAAGGACCAAAAAACAAATTCTGTGGTAGTCCTTGCAATAATACTAAGCTTCTTTTTTTTTTTTTATATTGGACATAATTATATGCCTAAAGTGTAATAATTTCAATAAAAAAATTGAAGTAATCACTTTTAATTTTAAAATTATATTTAAAATAATTATTTATACTTAAAATGTGTATTTATATTTTATATAATTGCTTTAGCAAAATGAAACCCTCCAGCTTTTTTTTTTTTTTTTTTTTTTTTTTTCACAAACTGAAGGAAAAAAAACAATTTTCTGTGGTAATCCTCCATAAAAATGTAATAATTTAAATTATATATATTTTTAATTATTGCAGTCTCTTTAAATTTATATTTCATTTTTATTTATAATTAACTTTTTTTATTTATAGCTTATCTCATTTTATTTATTTATTTAGTCATTTAGCAGACGCTTTTATCCAAAGCGACTTACAAATAAGGACATAAGAAGCAATCAATCAATTTTAAATCCTTTAAATGCTGCATTTTTTAACTAAAGGATGAAAATGTGTTCTGTGATGATCAACAGCTCACATAAAGCTCAAGTTGTATTGAACCAGGAACTATTATTTTAACAGCCATTCAATTAAAGCGTTCCAGAGTCAATACAATAAGCTAGCTCTGCCTGTTCTGTGGAGTTAGCATTAATTGTGGACTATGTAACGTTTGTTACGGTCATGTGACTGCATTTGTTGTGAGAGTAGTCAATCTCAAGCACGTTAAATCAGTATTTATAGCAAACAGCATGTGGTGATGATAATTTCTGCACCCACAGGCCACTGACCGTGATTTTGTTGACAAGTTAAACAGCAAATTTAAAGCGGCTCCAAACTTTGAGATTGTGCGAAACCACACCCCTCTGTTCACTATTGTGCACTACGCAGGGAAGGTGAGTGTACAGAAGCATTGTCATCACTGTTACCTAACAATTCACCTGATCAGTGACCTTCATTTAGATCAACAGTGTATTTGTTGTGCTGGTTAATAATTAAATGATCATGCATTTTTCCCAGAGGGGGCTCATTAATAAGGGTGTTTTTCTTCATAATGTGTGCATTATTCCGGCATGAAGTGTCTTTCTGTGGTCTGTTCAGGTGCAGTACAATGCAAGTGGATTTCTTGAGAAAAACAGAGACACGATACCGGCCAACATTCGCGAGCTCTTCATCAACAGCGTCACTCCTCTCCTCAGCGTTCTGTTCGCAGGTCTGAATTCAATCCCGGCTTCACACATCATTAGATAAGTCTAAATGCTCAAACCACAGCCAACAAAATAAAGCATTTGCTTGTGAGTTTGAACACACACAGTGTTTAAACCACAAAAAATTTATTTTGTTGTGAGCTTTGAATACACATATTTTTATTTATATTTATTGTTATTATGTTTTATTTTTTTATTTATATTTCATAATGTTTTTATGGTATTTATGTTATTTTGTATGTTTTTTTTTTATTATTTATGTTGTATTATATTGCATTATTTTTAATTTATTACAGTCTCTTTATAATAATAATAATTATCATCATTATCATTATTATTATTTATTTTATTTTTATTTATTTATTAATGTTCACAGATTATTAGATGTGTAAATAAGTATAAATACATAAACTTCAGCTAATAAACAAAAGCATTTGATTGTCATTTCCCCATGATCATTTATTTATTATTATTGATATATATTTTTCTATGTTCATATAGTCTTTTTTTCCTATTTTTTCAGCCACAATTTCCCGAACAGGCACACTAATGCCACGAAAAGCCAAGGTACTTTATATCTTAAGTTTCTTTCTTTTTTTTGACATACCAGTTAACTTTACGAGTGTCTGTTAAAACACACATAGCAATATTTCACCAGATAGGCTGGTGTTTGAACATATTTATAGCTGTACAAATGACAAATTACTCTCTTAACTGTGAAACCAGTGATAATTAAAGCCCACAGCATTTCACCACATGATCCTGTGTGCATTTTCATTTTAGTTACAAGTTGCAGATGACAACTTTAACTCAACCAGGAAGCAGTCCGTCGGCGCACAATTCAAGGTAAATCTTGCTTCTAAAAAATTTGTTATGTTTTATGTGTCGGTTTATTTAATGCATCCAATAATCAAGAAATCTGTTTTGCATGTATCAGAAATATTAAATTGATTAATCTCACAAAAACTGTCAAGAACATATCCAGGTCATATTTCTGTGGAAGCTTGTTTCCGTCACAGGATAAATAAAAGAATAAAGGTAATTGTGACCACTTATCTCAAAATTCTGTCTTTTTTTCTATAAACTGCAAGATATAAATTTAGAATTGCAAAATATAAACTCAGAATTCTGAGATATAAACTCAAAACTGTGAGATATAATTTAGATATAAATTTAGAATTTCGAGATATAAACTTACAATTGTAACATATAAATTAGATATAAGATATCATTTTAAAATGGCAAGATATAAACTCAGAATTGCGAGATATAAATTAGATATAAATAGCATATAAATTTAAAATTGCAAGATTTAAACTCAGAATTCCGAGACATAAACTTTGAGATAGAATTCCAAGATATAAATTAGATATAAATTTAGAATTCCGAGATATAAACGTACTATTCTGAGATATAAACTCAGAATTTCGAGATATAAATTTGAATAAATAAGATATAAATTGAAAATTGCATAATATAAACTCAGAATTGCAAGATACAAACTCAAAGTTGCGAGATAAAAACTGAGAATTCCAAGATATAAGCTAAGAATCATGAGATATAAACTCTCATCTCAGAACTTCTGAGGAGAAATGTCAGTTCTAGGTTTATATGAAAATGACCTTTATTTAATTATCTGTATTTGTTTATTCTGTGGTGGAAACAGGTTTCCCTATTCTTCACCTCATAATGAAGATAAATGATATTTTCAGAAAGTGAAGTCTGTTTTTTGGACCATTTAAGATCTTTGCATTGTGATTGTCATGATGATGAAGCGTGTGTTTGACCCTGTCTGTGTTTATTTAACAGCCTAATTGTCTGTGTATTGTTTTCCGTGCAGCATTCTCTGGCTGTCCTCATGGAGAAGATGTTTGCGGCCGGTCCGCACTTTGTTCGCTGCATCAAACCCAACCGAAGCAAGCAGCCAGATCAGCTGGACAGTAAACTGGTGATGGATCAGGTGGGTTCAGCTGAGTCACTTCAGCATCTGCAGCGGAGCTCTGCTGCGTTCGGCCCTGTTTGGGCCTCTTTTATTTTCCACAGCGGAGCCAAATGCGTTCTCAGATTTTCCTGCCCTCCGGTGGAGTCTGAGCTCTGTGGGCTGTACTTAAACCTGAAAGCCTTTTAGTGCCGTTTATGATGGAGCTCAATCCAAATCCCTCTAATGATTCAGGAGCCGCTGAGTTTGTGTTTAAGTGCCAATATGGACTAAACGCTGTATTAAGTGATTATCTTGTTGGAGCTGTTAGTTCTATGACGCATTGTAGATTTTAACACTGACTATAAACTCGTGTGTTGTGTAGATATTAATTAAAGGTTGATTTTTACACGTAAAACTTGCCACCACTATATTAGGGTGCTTCTTAGTGGTTGCTAAAGTTGGATGGTTAGTAATAGTAGTAAGTAATAAGTAACTAGCAACTATTGTTTTCTGTTCCGTGTATGATCGGATCATCCTGCTCAAATGACGTCATTTGTTTCTATCTGTGTATCTCTGTATGTTTATAACATAAACGGCTATTAAGTCACATGGTCAGATGATGTACAGTCTTGGAATGTAGAGTTTCATTCATAAACAGTACAGTAAAAATTACAAGACTGTGCAACACTGGCACCTTCTGGAAATTTGTGGAAGTGCACTTTACAGGCTGTATAGGAATATGGAAAATAATGCATATATTTTTTTTATATTTATTATATGTATATATTTTTTATATTTAGTGCGTGTGTGTGTAATATAGCTCACAGTTTGGATAAACTGGTTTATGCTATTTTTGATACAGTAATATTGTTGCCTTTTTTGAAAGCTTGGCAGTAAAAATCATCCACTTTTATTTGCAAAATGAAGATTTCCTTTTTCCCTGTTTCGTGGAAGACGTTTGTGCATTATGAGAGTGAATAAATAATAACAGAACTGTTTAATTTGTGTGTAATCTCCCTTTAAAAGTGACCTAATGGCACCTTACATAATCTCAGCTGTTCAGTCCATCATATTGGTGTTCTGATTGTCTGTTCCCATCCTCTGCAGCTGAGATACAACGGTCTGATGGAAACCATCCGAATCCGGCGGGACGGTTTCTCGTGGCGTCCGGCGTTCAGAGAGTTTGCCGAGAGGTTCGTGTGCAGGAAGGGAAACTGACATTTTTCAGTTCATTACATCAGATTCCCTGCGTGGTGACTCACATTTCTGTCCTGTAGGTACAACATTCTGCTGCTGACACCAGATCTCCCGCTGGACAAAAGCAGGTCTGAACAACAGATACATCAGAGTTGTAAAGTAATGTGCACCAAGAAATGCAGGAAAAAAGTTCCCACCTAGCTGGATAATAATGTACTTTTGTAATAATAATGTGCAATTATAAAAGATAATAACAGCACATTTAACGTATGTTTAAATGTTCACTCACATGAGGGGAATAAGCTCCCTTTTATTTGATTTAATTCAAATGCATTATGTTTTTGTTGTTATTTTCAGTTGCATGTCGATCCTGAACAGCACTGAACTTTCTGGTTGGAAGTGCGGGTAAGTTTGAGCATGTTGCAACCTGTTTAAGTCGTGAAGTAAATCAAATTATATGCATTATTGGTGGTATTTGGGGCATGCATAACTGTTATTGTTTTTCATATGCTTGTGTCATGATTTGAACAAACCATTCACATTTTTAGTCTGAAGACCTGTCAGGATAAATTAAATATAAAATTGATCAAAATGTGATAAATAACAATAAAATATACATAAATGAACTATTTAATGATTTATTAGTATATAGTAGATATATAAATACATAGTGTGTGTGTGTGTGTGTGTGTGTGTGTGTGTGTATAAAGCAGGAATTAGTTTGTGTGTGATACACTTACAAGTTTTGTGTGTAATGTTACTATATGTAATATATAACATTTTAACATTTAAAAAAATATTTATTATTTAAAAGAAATAAAAAATTTAAGAAAAAATCTTTCACAAAAAAAATAATAATAATAATATATATATATATATATATATATATATATATATATATATATGTATACAAATGTAATAATATAACATGATATAATAAATATACATAACTTTTATAAATTATAAAAAAATTAAAACGACTGTGTAATAAAACATATATTACATATATTTAAATTTTCCATGATTATTAATTTTTTTACATTGTATGTGTATATATTATTATTTATTTTATTTTTTAAATAATATATGTATTGCATAATACATTACATTTTAAAAAAATATTTAATACTTTGTAAATATTAAATAATTATTGGAATATTTAAATATGCATTAAATACACATTTACAGCTACAATGAACTTTGAAATGAAAAGCAGTATTTATCTTTAGAAATGGGAAAAAATCCATAATTATTTATTTCCCTCATGACGTTACAAATCCAAATGCTACATTCACATTCATATTCATAAAATGTTCAAATCTAGATTTCGTAAGTCCTGTCAGGATGTTTAGGTTTGTTATCTTGTCTCAGGATCTAACATATTAATTTCTTTAATTTGGCTTGAACATCTGGTGATAAAATAATATGAACCGATGCATTAGATATTTTAATGGCTCAGATAATATTGACTTATCGAGCAAGTCACAGCAGTTCTCTTGTGCTGCTCTTTCAGGTCGAGTCGCTTGTTTTTTAAGTACTGGCACCAGGAGGATTTGGCCCGTCTGCTGGAGAGACTGGGACGAGCAGCGCTTGTCATTCAGAAGAGTGAGGAGCAATTAAACTCGTTTGTTTATCCCTCAATAAGAGTCTATTAAATTCAGCGGAGCTCACATGACTGCACTTGAAACTCTTGGCTCAAAGTTTGACTGATTTATAGCAGCTTGAATCACCTCTCAGAAACCCACTCTTAAAAACATATCAGAACAAGTTCAGACGTGAACGTACTTGGCTTATGTAAATAATGGCACACAGTGAATGGGAGAACATTATAAAACATCTTCTGTTCTTGCCATATTGTTCTTCCCCTTGACATTCACTCGTAATGTCAAGGTTTGTTGCAACAGGTCATTATGGCTGTTTCTTAACTGTTTTCCATCCTGTGACCCATAGAGTTATAAAGGCTGTTTTTGTGACTGTACCTTTAAGACTTTTGTGTGTAAATGGCCTGTTATGATTCATAGTGGCGTAGTTCACATTATTGTTAAATCGCAGAGTACTGAATTTGTGTTAAAATGTAAATTTAGAAGGTCATACACTATTTATATAAACCTCCCATATTTATTTAATAATCCATTCTTTTTTTCTGAAGCACAGCAAAAACAGTAATATTGTGGAGTTTTTTTTTTTTTTTTTTACAATTTTACAGTTTTTAAAAAATATATATGTATAAAAAAATGTACATTTCAGTTTCACAAAAAAAGTAAATATAAATTGTATTAAAATGTAATAATAATATAATGTGTAATAAAAATATTACATATATTTAGATTTTATGTAAGTTATACATTTTTTACATTGTTTAAATGTAGGCTATTTATTATTTGTATTTTAATTTATATTTTAATTCTATTTTTAATCATATTTTATAATTATTTATTAAGTTATATATCTATTGCATAATACATTAAATCTTTAAATATTTAATACATTTATTAAATAATGGAATATTTAAAACTTCGATAACTTCAACATCGATAATATTTAGAAATGTTTCTTGAGCAGCAACTAAAAAATATTTAGAATGATTTCTGAAGGATCATGTGGCACTGAAGACTGGAGTAATGATGCTGAAAATTTTCTTTGCATCATAGAAATAAATTGCATCTTAAAATATATTCACCTAGAAAACAGTTGTATTAAATAGTAAAAATATTTCTATATTTTTCTGTTTCTACTGTATTACTTGGTCAAATAAATGCAGCCTTGGTGAGCAGAAGTGTTTTTTTTTATGTTGTTTTTAAAAACACCATAATTTTTCTCAACTTTTGGCTTGTACAGTATTTTCACATTTGTCCTTGTATATTTCATTGCCTCAGAATGAAAAGAATTCAGTCTGAAGTGTATTACTGTAAACATGATTTATGCTTCTTTTAACAGTGAGATGAGTTTGTCTTCTTTGATTTGAGTGTTTAATACTTGACTGCGTCTCTTGTTGTGTAGATTACCGCGCTCGGATCTGCCGGAGGAGGTATCTGGCTCTGCTGGCGGAGATACAGCGGCAGCGGCAGGCTCAGCGGGAGAGAGAGGAGCGTGAGGAGGAGGAGAGGAGGAGACAGCAGCTGGAGGACGAGAGGAAGAGGCGTCTGGAGCTGGAGCAGGAGAACCTGCGTAAGACCTGTCCTCTGTGTTCACAGCAGTCAGTGCTGATGGCTGTGGCGTGTGTTAAAGTCATGTGTGTGTGTGTGTGTGTTTACAGGACCTGCGTCTCCACCGGTGCCCCTGCCGAGGAAGAAGAAGCCGGAGCCCAGGCCGCGCTCGGTGCTGAACATCGTCCCCAAAGCACCGCATCTGGAGCCTGTGCCTGTGCCGCGGCCACGCAGCAAGCTGTTTGAGGTGTGACATCAGTAACTTATCCAAATATTACACCTGGGTTTATGAGATTACTATTTATGTCCCAAGTCACAAGTAGTCACATTTAAATAAATAATAAGTATATTCATACAAATAATAAATAAAATACATAATAATAATAATAATTATTATTATTATTATTATTATATTGGGAAAAAATATTTTTTATTATTATTATTATTATTAATAATAATGTTATTTTATTCATACAAAATATATTTTGTATGTTTGCTATATTATTAGTGTTATAAATAGTAAGTCACATTTGTTATTAATAATAAATAATTACACTCATATAAACAATAAATATAATATATAATGGTGATGATGATATATTGAAATAAATTATATTATTATTATTAATAATGATAATTTTAGCATATTTAATTAATACAAATTGTTTTTATAAGTTTACTTTTTATTAGTTTACTATAAGTAGTCATTAATAATATACATATTAATAAAAAATAAATATTTTTTTAACAAATAATAAATATAATAATTATATCTAATACATAATATTATTATTGAATTGTTAATAATGAATACACATAAATATAAACAAAAATATTTATATTAATAATTTATAATTTTTTATTACTATACTATACAGAAACTGCACAATTCTAATTATGTTGTTTTTGTGTTTGTTTTACTATTTATTTAATGTTTGAAATTTAAAGTAGACTTCAAACCAAAATTGACCTCGGTTACTTTTTTTTTCCTTTTATTAAATATTATATAATACAACAATTTCTTACATTTGGTGGTTACAAGCTGATATATGAGAGACAATAAACAAACCAAATAAAGCAAAGCAAACAACGATGACAAAAACAAAAGAGATCTAAGTCAAAACATTACAGCAACTATGATGCACCAGCACAATCTGCAAATTTGCCCATCAAACTAATAAATGACTCCCACATGCTCAAAAAAACATGCACTTTCTCTTCCTTAATAAAACGAATCCTTTCCAAATGCAATATCTTTCCCAACTCCATGATCCACATATCAAACGTTGGCACTGCCTCAGACTTCCAATGTTGTAAAATCAGATGTTTTGCAAGTAACATGCTGAGGGCAACAGCTTGTACTTCATATTTGTCCAGCCCCGTTTCTGGTGCCACCACACCAAACAATGCTATAATAGGATCCGGCAAAATAGTTCTGTTGTATACCTCAGAAAGATGGCCAAACAGCAGGTTCAAGAAATTATTGAGCTTGTGACATGTGAGGAACTGGTGGCTAAGTGTCCCTTCTGCAGCCGAACATTTTGGACACAAAGATGATATCTCTGGAGAGAATTTCGACAACCTGCAAAAATGAAGTCTGTGAACAACGTTAAATTGAATCAGACCCAAACGTGCATTTATCGAACTATTATAAATGTTGTCAATGCAGGATTTCCATGTCTCCACTGATATATCTGTGCTCAGTTCCTCCTCCCAGGACTGTTTAAATGCTTCTGAGGATGTCGGACTCTGCTCCAAAAAAACATTGTATGCTCTCGACACAGATCCCTTCTCAAAAGGCTTAATATCTGCCATCCTATCCAATACAACATGTTGAGGTTTCTGCTCATAGTGTACAATGTATGTTCTCAAAAAATATTTGTAGAAAAATGTTATGATGTAAAAATGTTATTTGTAGATAACGAAAAAAATTAGAGGCTGGAAATTGGTATCTGTGCTGAAGATGCTGAAAGGATGCCAATCGATCCTCTATATATAAATCTTTAATTTTGACTATGCCAGCTTCCCTCCAAGATCGAAAACTTGAATCAGTTAAATCAGCATGATTCCAGCAAATTGGACTATCTATGTACAGTTTTGGGGCTTTAATTATTTTCATCACTATTTTCCATATTCTTAATGATTGATGAAGCACTGGATTATAATTATATAATACTTTACTCATTTTCACTGGGCTATAGAGAATTGCTGGGAGTGAAGTATGTTTACATGAAGAGTGTTCAATCTGAAGCCAAGCCGGCATGTCTTGAAAAACACAACCTGGGAGACGACCTCAGTCACTTTCTTAAAACATGTTTTTCGCATGTTATTTCCTTCGTGACCTGTAATAGGCCACATTACAAAAGTGAAATGAATCGGGAATGACATTTATTTTTTCCTTTAAGCAGTATTGCTTATTGTTGATACACTAGTGTTTATTATAAATAGTTTTTATATATATATATTGAAGCAGTTTTCATTATTAGATTTTTCATATTAATTTGAAAGTTTTAATAATTTTGTTGCATTTTCATCATTTTAATTTGTTTCTGTTTTTTTTATGTGTATATAGTTTTTATAAATTTTATTTCAGTTCATTTTAGTTCTTGTAGTACTTCAAATGAAACTAAACTAAACTAAAATGTTGCCTTGGTAACTAGCTGAAATAATGTTTATGTATTTTAATTCAGTTAATGTTTATTTTATTTCATTGTTTTATGGTTTGGGTTTTGGTTTGGTTTTAGTTAACAGTAATAACCCTGAGTTTTACTCGTTTGTTTTATCTTGTGGTCAGGCGACTCCGTTTGATAACGAGCTGAATGAGAACGTTCACCTGGACGCTTCTCTGATGCTTCAGCCAATCGATGAAGAGCGAATCAAAGAGAAACACCTGAAGAAGACCAACACCATCCGCTGGTTCAAAGAGACGCAGGTGCGAAAGCTGACCAGAGACGGTGGCTTCCCCAGCTGGTTCCACGGCATGATCACGCGCAGGTCAGCTTCATTACGCAAATTCATATGTGACCCATGCTGGCAAAAAGTCGGAATGAGCAAATAATTAAAATTAAGCTCCATTAAAATACATTAATACCAAAATGATATTTGACCCTGGACCACAAAACCAGTCATAAGTGTAAATTTTTTTTTATTGAGGTTTATGCATCATCTGTAAGCTGAATAAATAAGATTTTGTTAGGATAGGACGATATCTGACTGAGATGAAACTATTTGACAATCTGGAATCTGAGGGTGCAAAAAAAAAATCAGAATATTGAGAAAATCGCCTTTAAAGTTGTCCAAATGAAGTCCTTAGCAATGCATATTACTAAATTTTGATATATTTACTGTAGGAAATTGACAAAATATCTTCATTAAACATGATCTTTACTTAATATCCTAATGATTTTTGGCATAAAAGAAAAATCGATCATTTTGACCCATACTATTGTTGGCTATTGCTACAAATATACCCGTGCTACTTATGACTGCTTTTGTGCTCCAGGGTCACATATATGACTTGTTGGAATTGGCCAAAAAATGACTGAGCTACAGCAATTTGAAGGCGATAGAATCATCAGAGTTGATTTTGAAAAAAATAGAGTTAAATATTCCAAAGCAAAATCACCAAGCAACGTGGCATATTTTCCTCTGATTCTTTTCTTAAAAATAACTACTATTTTATTCATCACAAATAGCTATTTATTAAAAATAAGAACAAAGATGCAAATAAACAGTAGTTTAATGAAGAGCAGCGAGTGATTCTGTCTTTTCTTTTAATGTTTGATTACCATTGAGACAGATCTATATATTAAGACTACTGTAATGCATAGATCTAATATGATGTCACATCAGATTTTTCTCCAACCATTCACTAAATGTTCATGTAAGACATAACAGATTATGTTTGTGTGAATCTCGCATAGACCTATAAAGTACATATTTTGCAATAATGCACTTTATAGGGAGATTGCATGCTCGCGGAAAGGCACGTAGATATACATGCGCTTTGCAAATGTCAGTCAGCACGATCGTTTTATTTTCATCATGGGTTTGAAAATCATATTTCACTGGTTTGGACTCATGTCAAAGAATTTAATATGAATATTCACAAAGCTGGAATGCTGCGCTTCGCAACAATAGACCTACAACTTGTGGTGAGAAGCAGCTGCAGTCGTCCAGAAGCGAGCGGAGAAAAAGGTACTCCTCTCGGAAAACTTACAAATAAAGATCATTTTAGATGTTTAATGACTATATGGAGCATTGGGATCGCTAGAAGAGGGCTTAAGGAACTCATTTTTGTGTGAACCTCAAATTCGACCAAAACTGACACTTTTCATTTCTTTTGCCTGTAGCTCAAAATGAGACCGTGCACATTCACACTTTATTTATTTATATAGCACAGTTTAATACAACTCACGTTGCCTAAAGTGCTGCTCAATCACAAGCTAAGAAACACAAGACAGCAAAAATATATACACCCACATCACATAAAGACACACGTAAACATTAACCAATTTAAAAAAGCTCCCCATTTGTAAGATGTTGTTTTAACATAGCTTTGAACATGGGTAAGGATTGGGCAGATCGAATAGATTGAGGGAGGTCATTCCACAGTTTAGGGCCTGCTCGAGAAAAAGCTCCGTCACCTCTGTTTATATTTTGTCGTAGTAGCGCAAAACAGTTGTTGACTTTCAAGGATCTAGAGGGGGTGTATATTGCCACCATACTGGACAAATACACAGGAGCTAGATTATGCAAGGCCTTAAAAACAAGTATGAGGATCTTATAAACAGTGTTGGGTAAGTTACTTTCAAAAAGTAATTAATTACAGTTACTAATTACTTCATCAATATTGTATTTAAATTACTTTACTAATTACTCTATCTGAAAAGTAACTTAGTTACTCAATAAGTAACTTAATTATTCAAATCGCTAATTAGGCTATATCTTAAAATCCCTATAAACCTTAATAGAAATTAAACTCTATATTCTTTCAATTCGAGTCAAACATGGAATAGTTTAGCCTTTTAGCTTTAAAACAACTGTAATACTTAAACATTTTTATGAAAAAAATGTAACCACCTTTGGTTAACAAATAGAAATACTCTGCAAAATATCTGAATAACAAAAAGGCTTAAAAGTTAAACGATACATTTCAGTTTGGCAAGATGTTCAGGAAAAGCCCAACTAGTAAAATCTGTACAGGTTTATGTCAAAATAACACGTTAACTAATGTAGGAAAGAATAAATTACAGAAATGATCTTCTCTGCTGCATAATGTCAGATCGCGCTGTTCTTATGAGGTAAATTTCTCATAGCAGGTCTTCTTTCAAAAATGATGAATATTAGATGATTTTTTTTCTTTTCTTAATATTTTACTTTTTTTTGTATCTAGGTGAGGGCATATGCGCGCAGGTGACTGCATATAATGAGCTCAGACACGGGAAAGACTGTACCTTGCTTTAGTTTCATACGGATTGCATAATCAGAAACATTAGTTTTTAATTTGAATTCGTTCAAGTGTCAAGTAGACACTTCAAGATTTTTAGATTCTATTGATTTTAGTCTTATATGTATCTGAGTCAGAGCCGGCGCCAGGGCACCTCCATCAGAGGGGCATTTGAATTTCTGGGGGGGGCACAAATCACGTTTTGTGTGTGTGTGTGGCGGGTGGTGGTGGTGGGGGTTCGGGGTGGGATGGGAAGCGTGCAATCTGTGATTGCGTGCAGTTTCTGACGCTCGCTAAAGCGTGCAATCGCTTTCTTATGTGCGCTGTTTTACCGGTTTCACTTTCGCTTTTGAAACGATCACGTTCAGCAAGAAGGGGAGAGGATGGAAAGTGGGGGGCACCGTAACTCTGCCCGCGAATGCCCCTTCTTGGTGCCGGCCCTGATTTGAGTATTTAAGGTTTCTCTGTGAATCAGGAAAATCTGAAAGTGAACGCACCCGCACGCGGAGGGTTAAAGCCGCTGCATTCAATATCTTTAGACGGTAAATTTAGATTTCAAATTCAATATTGCTTTTAGAACTGTTGAAATTATTTACTGTATGTAACGCAAGTACTTTATAAGTAACTGTAATTAAATTACCTAAAAATGAACAGTAATCCCTTACTTTACTTTTTCAGTGGATAAGTAATTTAATTACAGTAACGCTTAATACTTAGTAACGCGTTACACCCAACACTGCTTATAAATAATTCTAAGTCGTACTGGCAACCACTGTAATGAAATTAATAATGGAGTCACAGATTCATATTTATTTGCCGACTTGATAATTTTTGCTGCTGCGTTTTGGATTTTCTGTAGACGCATAAGTGCTTGAACATCAACTCCAAATCGAAACTGGATAGAAATGATTTAGCCTTAGCTAACAGACATAAAAAAAATAAAAAAAAACAAGATCTCACCACAGTATGAATTTGCCTGTCCAACTTTAAGTCACTATCCAGAACAAATCCCAGATTTTTTACACTAGATTAAACAAAGCCAGTCAAAGAAGTTGCATTCAAGCACTGAAGCGCATCAACAAATTTGCAGCCATCCAGTCCTTAACATTATGTAGGCATGCAGATAGAGCGTGAATTTGAATTTAACTATCTCACGGGCAAATAAATATGTGTATCATCAGCATAATGATATGAATTATGAATTAATACTTTATATTTCCAAAAAATGTCCCTCAACGGTAGCATATAAAGGGAGAAAATAATTGGAGCAAGAATTGACCCTAGTGGGACTCCCCAAGGAAGATGTAATCTTGAAGAATTACAGCCCCCAATGCTAAAAGAAAAATAAAGATTTAAACCATTTAAGCACATTACCTTTTAGGCCAACCCAGTGTTAATTAAAATCTCATGGTCCACCATATCGACCCCTGCACTAAGGTCAAGCAAAATTAAAATAACATGTTTGCCATTATCCAGTGAAGCAAAGATGTCATTTAACACTTTGACCAACACTGTCTCAGTGCTATGCCAGGGCTTAAAGCCCGACCGAAAGGGCTCACCAATTGAATTCACAGTGATATGTGCTTGGCTAAAAAAGGTACATTTGAGATCGGTCTAAAATTATTAGGATCCTCTATTGCCAAATTAGGCCTATTTAATAATGGGAAAACTGTAGCATGCTTAAAATCTGCTGGACAGGTGACATTTTGCCAGCATGGGTCACATATCAGCATCTGAATATACAGTATTTAAGATATGCTGACTGTAACCTTGCTTTCTCAGACAAGCGGATGATCTCCTGATCGACAAACCTCTCGGCTGCTTCTTGGTGCGTGTGGGTCAGAGCCGGGAGGGTTACACACTGACCTTCAGGTGCGTTCTGCCAAAGCATGTCAAAATCAGCATCCTAGTCCACAGATAAAGGTGCTAAAACCACTACAAAAGCACCAGCATTAGTATGACGTGTGCTGCATATTTCAAGTTAAAGTAGTTTAAATTGAAAATGTAGTTATTCACTAAAAAAAGGCTTATAGTACATGAGTACATCAGTACAAATCGGCTTATAAAAACCTGTTTGTACGGTTTATATGCAAATCGGCTATTTTTGTATGTGTGTCTATGTAAAAAAAAAATTAAATAGCATTTATATAAATAATAATAAATACATAAGAATAAATATAAATGGTATATATGTGATGTTATTAATAATAATTTGCACAAACTACAATATTTTATTCATATTCAATTTTAATATTATTATTAATTATTAGTGCTGGGCAATGATTAATGGCATCCAAAATAAAAGATTTTTGTACATAATATATATGTGTGTACTATGTATATTCATTATGTGTATATATAAATACACAAACATGTTTAAATATTTATATATAAATTATATGAGTAGAAATATATACATGTAAATATTTTATAAATATATACTGTATGTGTGTGTCCTTATATATACTTAATAAATGTGTGTGTACTGTGTATATTTATGTACATAACTTTTATTTTTGATGCGATTTAATCATTGCCCAGCACTATTTATTATATAGAAACATTCATTTTTATATGAATAATGTAATGATGTGATAATGATAATATAATGGAAAAATATCTCTATTAATAATACTACTAAATATGAATAAATTTAAATAAATAGTATAAACGTGTTACAAATAATAATTATTCATTAATAATTTTATTATTATTAGTCATTAAAATTTATTGAATAAATTAATATTTATTAATTTGTTTAATTATGTTGTTGATGTTGAACTTATTTGTTTATGTATATATTTTTATTTATGATTTATGGCCTGTATCAGGGGTGCTGATCGCTGTCGTCACTATATGGTGGAGATGCAGAGCAATGGGAAGTATGTGATTCTCGGGGAGGATCGGGCTCACTCCTCTCTCACAGATCTGGTCCAGTATCACACTCAGGTGGGCATCAAGCCCTTCATGGAGCTGCTGACGCTGCCCTGCGGTCAGGTGAGTGTCCTGTACTCAGTGCTGGCAAGGTTACTTTGGAAATGTAATAGGTTACAGATTACAAGTTACCCTATTTCAAATGTAATAAGTAATGTAACTATTTCAATTGCTTAATTAAAGTAATGTAACTGATTACATTTGAGTACTTTTCTAAATTTCTAATGGATGTTTTCCATTGTTAATCATTTTGAAACCAGGCAGGGTTAACAATAGTACTCAACAATGATTACTGTCAGACTTTCAAATCCCTTATTACTTGAATTAAGGGTATAATCGTTTAATTTTAAAGCACAACCACCACAAGACTTTAGCACTGCCTTTTACTTTGAGATTGATTTGAGGTTAAACACAGATTTAATATCATAACAAGAAATAGTTATGCAAAGATTTTATTTCAAAAACAGTATCATAGCTATTAAACTATCACAGGAAACACTGGCATCTAACAATGCCTTGGGGGAAAAAAATAAAACACATGCATAAACAAATAAAATTGTTATTGAATAAGTATGTGTCCTAAACTCCTGAAACATTGGTGTCGTGTGTGTGTTCGTGTGTTTGTGTGTGTGTGTGTGTGTGTGTGTGTGTGTGTGTGTGTGTGTGTGTGTGTGTGTGTGCGTGAATTAGTGCTGTCAAACGATTAATCGCATCCAAAATAAACGTTTTTATTTACATAAAATGAGTGAGTACTGTGTATATTTATGATGTATATCTAAATACAAACACATGCATGTATATATATATTTAAGAAAAATATGTAATGTTTATATATTAAATATATTAATATTTAATACAAAATATAATAATATAAATGTATATACATATAAATATTTTCAATATATATACTGTGTGTGTGTGTGTGTGTGTGTATATATATATAACACTGTACACATACATACATTATGTAAACAAAAACTTTTATTTTGGATGCGATTAATCGTTTGACAGCACTAGTGAAAATATTCAGATGTAACCCCTTTTGTAATGTTAACATTTTCATAATTAACTAATTTAATTACACATTTTTTTTCAGTAACTGTAACTGATTACAGTTACATTTATTTTGTAATTAAATACCGTAACTCTGTTACATGTAACTAGTTACTCCCCAACACTTCGCTCCATTCACAGCCATGTGTTCATTGTCAAGAGAGAGTAACGCTGGTTTGTGTGTGTGCAGATGTGTGATCAGGAGCCCGACTATGAGGAGCTCAAAGCGTTTACATCATCATCATCGGCGGCAGTGGAGCATCCCGCTGAGCATCAGGACATGGACACGGGTTCACATAATGTGCACTTACAGATGCAGAGGCTCTTCCTGCCACCGGGAGGAGGCACAAACACAGAGTCCCACAAACCGCCGGTGCTCAAGCGCATCTCTGACCGCCGCAGACGCGTCGAAGCTGCTCAGATGGAGCACAAGGACGACGGTCCAACCGGAGAGAGCAGACCGTTCCCTCGACTCTACCCCTCCATACGACTGGCCATGAGAGAAATCCAGCAGATCCAACAGGTACAAACACACATGCACAGAGGATACACCCTTGACTACTTATGACGTATTTCCTGTATTTGGTCCAAGTGTTCAAGTGAGGATGAAGACCACAAATGTGTGTCGAACTTTTCATTACCTGATGGGACACACTTGGTGTTATAAAAATGCAAGTGTTTACATAGCTTTATTTTAAATTTAAATTCTTTTCATTTTAAAATCAACTTCTAAATGTCTGTTCACTAGTCCCTATAACATGACACAATTTAATTTGTGGTGCTTCTAATTAAGTGATGAAAATCAGTTGCAAATATTGTACAAAATAAATATCACCACCACTCATCTTTGCACCAATAAAATGTGCAACACATTGTTTTAATGCCAAATCATATGTAATAATAGGCCCTATCTCATTATTATATTAATATTTAACTTGCATTGGAAAGGTTTCCGTGACCCCTCTTGTCTAGGGTGACCATACGGGCCATTTTTACTGGACGCATCCTTGCCAGGATTTCTATATTGCCAAAAATATCCAGGTTTAGGCTGTTTGCAGTGTGCAGGTAGATCGTTCAGAGCAGGCGGCTCCTTATGCTTTCGAATCACTCGCGCCTACTTTGGTGTCTTTTTTGATCGGTCCACAGCGACGCTTCAAGAACGAACAAACAAACGTGTGCATACAGATAGTGATGGGTGCGCTCGAAACACTGCTTCATGAAGCTTCGAAACCTTTACGAATCTTTTGTTTGTTTGTCGTGTTTCAAACTGTCAAAGTCGCGTCATTTCAGTAAATGCGGCTTCGTTACGTTATAACTGTTTTGAAATTTTAACAGTTCACTACTGGTCATCTCTCTGAAGCCTTTTTTAAAAATTGACTTCTAATTAAAACAGAACATGTGTGACCCGGGGCCACAAAACCAGTCAGAAGTGTCAATTTCTTCAAATTGAGATTTATACGTCATCTGAAAGCTGGGTAAATAAACTTTCCATTGATGAAAATCTGGAATCTGAGGGTGCAAAAAAATCTAAATATTGAGAAAATAGCCTTTAAAGTTGTCCAAATGAAGTTCTTAGTAATGCATATTACTAATCAAAAATGAAGTTTTGATATATTTATGGTGGGAAATTTACAAAATATCTTCATGGACATGATCTTTACTTAATATCCTAATGATTTTTGGCATAAAAGAAAAATCTATAATTTTGACCCATACAATGTATTGTTGGCTATTGCTACAAATATACCCCAGAGACTTAAGACTGGTTTTGTGCTCCAGGGTCACATGAAGGCTACAGTAGCATAACATACACGTCAGGGGTAATGCAGATGTATTCAGATATATAAATAAATAAAGACAGAAATGCATAAAATTTTTATTGTTTGATGTCGTTTCCAAATATATTTTAAAATTGGTTAAGAATTTGGTATTTTTAATTCCATTGACTTCATTAATATACAACCCAAATTCAGGAAACATTGGGACGTTTTTTTAAATTTGAATAAAATGAAATCTAAAAGAATTTCAAATCACAAGAGCCAATATTTTATTCACAATAGAACATAGAGAACATAACAAATGTTTCAACTGAGAAATTTTACAATTTTATGCACAAAATGATTTTTATGCTCATTTCACATTTGATGCCTACTTTTAAAAAAAGCTATTTATATAAATAATGATATAATAAATACATTTGAATTAATGAATACATAAATGCATAGTATATATTTAAATTATTATTATTATTATTAATAATCACTGTCAGTAAAGATGCCAGAAAAGCCTCCTCTCTGCGCTGCAGGCTAAATGCCACCTAGTCCGTCTGAGCTGATGTTTTCATGTGTTTGTTCTTGTTCAGACAAAAGCACACTGAAGTCACTAATCTGGAATTTTCCCCAGTTTTTCATGTCCTTTCAAATCCCATGTTTTTTTCCAGCACTTCCAGCAGAGCCCAGATCAGATCCAAGTCTCCTCCGGCAAAGCCTTGAGCTCGTGGAAGAGGACGGGTGAGTTATCAATCAGATTTCTTTCACTGGCTTTCATCCGTAAGCACAGTATTCAACTTCATATCAGCTGAACGAGCTCATTTTGACTGTTTATATGCTGATGAATTTCACAAAGTTATCATATGATTTGGAATACTGTTATGATCATTTTATAGTTTGTTCTTCTCATTTTTGGAGCCCTAGATTTCATCATAAAAAAAAGAATAATAAATATAAGAAAGAATGGTGTTTTGGAATGAATTATTCCTGTAATCGAGTTTTTTTTTTTATCTAATGTGTTCGTTTAGGAAATAAATGTTTTATTTTATTGTGTATTTGTCTGTTTCAGATGCATGACACTGTGGAGATTGAAGCTACAGATGTTTTTGATGCTGCTATCTGTGATTTTCGTTTTATTCAGTTTTTAGGTGTATGTAAATGTGAAATTTTAATTTTGATGAGGAGAAAACTACAGAGTAATTTGACACGTTTAACTTAATTTGTATTGTTGGTTGTAATGTTCTGTATTTTTATTTAATGTAAATGATGTTTTAGGTGATTGAATAAACGGTTGTGTTTGATACACTGCAGCTCTCTCGGAGTTTAAATGCATGAATGAATGAACTCTTGATGCAGATTGAATCGTGAATGTTTGGGTTTGTGTGTATTCAAGATTCTTTATTATTGTCACTATACTAAAAGTACAGCGAAATTAGAGCAATCCGTACAGTGCAATAACACATAAATTAGTGCAAGCTAAACATCTATACATTTAAAAAAACAAAAAAAATAGTCGAAAAACGAACAGTCAGATATTGCACGATGAGCAAAATGCCCATTTCGTAATACGCAATTACGTGGAAAAGGTCACGGTTGAGGTAGGCGGAAGTACCGAGTCAGTAGGCTTTTTAATATTAAAACACCCAGGATACGCACACGAAATGGGCATTTTAAACGATAAACTGACACAAAGACATTTGAATATGTGTATATGGTCCTCCTTCCGCACATTTGTAAACACTGACTCCGTACTTCCGCCTAAATCAACCGTGACCTTTTCCACGTAATTGCGTATTACGTGACGTCACGAACGCGCATCACAGAACAGAGCAAGGTGAGCGTTTGTGCTTATAAAACTTAAACTTTTTTATTTATTTTTGAAATGACCGATCGTTTCGCTAGATAACACCCTTATTCATCGTCTGGTATCGTTTAAAGCCCTTTGAAGCTGCACTGAAACTGTCATTTGGACCTTGAACCGTTTGGGTCCCAATGAAGTCCATTATATGGAGAAATGTTTTCATCAAAAACCTTAATTTCTTTTCGATTGAAGAAAGAAAGACATGGACATCTTGGATGACATGGGGGTGAGTAAATTATCAGCAAAAGTTTTTTTAAAAGTGAACTAATCCTTTAAGGAAGGTAGAGGACAGCCAATAATTTTTTGTGCTGAATTGATCACCCACTGGAGAGCTTTCTTGTCTGCCGCTGAGCTGCTGGCGTGCCACATAGAGATGCAGTACGTTATCACACTTTCAATGGCACAGCGATAGAAGGACTCTTGCAGATGATTCTTCCTCAGTGTCCTCAAGAAATAGAGTCGCTGTTGTGCTTTTTTGACCACTGCTGAAGTGTTTGTGTTCCAGGAAAGATCCTCAGTGATGTTTATGAATCTGAAAGCCTGAACCCTCTCCACGCAGACCCCGCTGATGTGCAATGGTGTAAGGTTTATGTTGTGCTTTCGGAAGTCAATGATGAGCTCTTTGGTTTTTGAAGCATTCAGAGCCAGGTTATTTGCCAGGTATGCGAACTCTTATGGACCAAAAGTATCTGGGAGGCTGGCTTTGATGTGTGTGTGTGTGTGTGTGCATGTTTATGTGGTTTATGAGGACACAAATTTGTATAATGACATGAGTATGACAGAGGTATTACAATATGAAGGTGGTTTATGAGGACACTGCCTATGTCCCCGTAATTCAAAAGGCTTAAAAAAACATACTAAATGGTGTTTTTTTTTTTTTATCTAAAAATGCACAAAGTCTCCTGTGAGGGCTAAGTTTAGGTGTAGGGTTGGTGTAGGGCAATAGCACACACAGTTTGTTCAGTATAAAAACCATTACGCCTATGGAGAGTCCCCATAAACCACAAAAACCAACGTGTGTGTGGTGTGTGTTGTGTGGTGTGTGGTGTGTGTGTTGCTGGAGCGGATGATCAGGGGTGGCTCTGATAGGAGGAGTTTAAAGGCTCTTATAAGAGTGTGTATCCCCACAAACCCACAGGATTCACAGCCGATCTTCAGATGGAGCTCATAGTGTTTGGGATTTTACTCTCTGTCACCTTCAGCGCCGTTCAAGGTAAAAATGACGATTACCGCAAATAATAACCACTGTAATCAGTCATGATTTTTGTGTATATACACACACACACACACACACACACACACACACACACACACACACATATATATATATATATATATATATATATATATATATATATATATACATAAACACACACACTGTATAATTTTATTGAGTGCATCTAATACATTTATAGATTATAAATATATTATTTACATATACAGTAGTACAATGCATATACTATTTGTACTGTTATTTACACTACAGGAATTAATCAGGAATTACATTTATTTAAATTTCTTCCTTTCTAACAAATACCTAAAAAAAACAGTTTTATATAATGCTTATATTTTTTATAAGCTGTATATATTTTCTATAAAAAAATATATTAAATATAATATATATATATAACTTATAAAAAATATATACATATTATATATTAAATTATATGATTATATATACTGTGTATATTTTACACTACAGGAATTCATTTTTTTGTTTGTTTTTTCAAACTTCTATTTAAATATATATAACATTTACAAAATTTTGTTAAAATATGTTTATGTATATCTAATTGGTCACTTTATTTTAATGGCCAATTCTCACTACTATTAACTATTAACTTGGCTTTTTGCCTCCATAAACTCCTAATTTGCTGCTTATTAATAATTTATAAGGTAGTTAAGTTCAGGTAGTATAAATATGGTCATGCACAATAAGGCATTAATATGTGCTTTATAAGTACTAATATGCACAGTTTGAGTGAGAATTAGTCTCTAAACTAAAGTGTTAGCATTTATTAATTGTAGTTTTTTTACACAACGAGAATTGATCTTTTAGTGGTGTGAATGTTTTCAGAAGTGGTTTTGATTTTCAGGCGTCACACCCAGATGTTGCATTGAAACGACTAAGAAGTTTCCTCTCGAGATTCTGATGAAAGTGACTAAATATGAGGTGCAGACGAGCCACGGCGTCTGCGCCATCGACGCGCTCGTGTGAGTTATTGATATGAGTTATTGAATGATGAGTTCCTGAAGGATGTTATTAATGTGCGGTTTCTGCTTTCAGACTCCATGCCAAAGACAAGCGATACTGCGCGACGCCCAAACTTGAGCGAATCCTGCAGATCTTACTGAAGATGAAGACGCCGCGCGGCCTGAGAAACACCTCTGCTGTTTGAAACATCAGTCACGCGCTCTTTAAGAAAACATTTACTCATTGCTTCTGTTTGCATGGTTTTCTACGTCTTCAAATTAATTCAATGATCTTGCATATAGCTTCTGCATTTTGTACACATTTTAAATAACTTTCTTACAAAAAAAGTTTAATTTGTTTTAAAATGTTTTATGTATTAGGTTTGTAATGCTTTTAGAAAGTATAAATGATCGCTTCAAGGTGAAGTTTCTTGTCTTGTATTATGGTTGAATTAAATAGCTGTTAGTTTTATGAAGTTACTTTGTTTTGATAAAAAAAATGTAAAATGGGTTTATAATGGAAAACATCAATCTTATGAAAAACAGTGAAGACACGTGCTATTTTTCAAGGATCACGTGACACTGTATAGGCCAGAAATATATAACATAATAATGACTGATACAAACATGGTTTTCATCTTCATTGTCACATGCTTGAAAAATAAAATGCATGCATATATGTATATATATATGATGCTTTTACAATATATTCACATAGGAAACAATTCTATTAATGTAAATAAATGTGTGTGTGTACAATGAACATTTGACGTTTTATTAGTAATACTGTATTAATAATAAAACAAATGTTCATGTTCACCGTGCATTGACTAGTTAAACATTATTTTAAACATATATAGGCGTAAATGCTGAGATTTAGATTAACTAAATTTTATATAATATATAAAACATCTTTATATAATATGCGTTTGACAGTTTATTCATTTAAAAAAAGGTTGCAATTAGCCAATTAACTGTTGCATCCTCAATTTTCTGTTAGAATAACTTGAGTCTATTTTAATAACACTTAACTATACTGAAGGTTTTAGTTACTGAGCCATGAAGCATCAATCTACTGTAAATTGAATCATGGGCAGACAATAATAATGACAAGATACAAGGCATATTTTTATTTCTAAAAAAGTTAATTCACACCACAAAGAGCATTAAATCCATCAAAGCAGTTCACAGTTGACTTCAGATGCATTTGCATGTTTGTCTTCAATATTATCGCCGTTGAGAATTAGATGTTCATAATGGACACAGAGTCTAAAGACAATAAACCATGACCAGAAATCACTCAGGATTACAGTTTTTGTAATAAAATGGTCCAGTTTCAACGAACGGTTGACTGGCTAGAATCAAAACCACAATATCTTCTCATTCATGCAGGTTGACATTCGGTGGGATGATTTTGGATAGATTACATTAGATTTGCAGATGTTTCATATTTCACACCTACATTTCACTGCTGGTTATACTCTGTATAATTGTGTATGTGACAAATAAAAAATGTTTTTGAGCTTTACATGAAGCCGAACCAATGAATAAAACACGGCTCTCGAACATCAACTGCTCCAGTCCAAAAAGGTCACTTTTGTTAATAAAGGCAGTTAAAACCCAATCAACAAACAAGTGAGCAGTAGTCAGACATTTTCATCAAGATCTGAATAACAAATCTCAGGCAAACAACACTAATGCAATTAAACCTAAATAAAAATGGATTCAAAATAAATACACAAACACTAATTGGCACATAAATTAGTCCCTGCATTGGTCAAACTGCTCTAAACTGTCCCATTACCAAGTAGAGATTTGGATTGGCAAAGTGCTTTAACTAGACTTGACTAATCACCAATGCGGTTTACTTCATCGTAACTCATGTTAGAGTCAAGGGATGGTAGTTGATTGTCTTCTGACTGATGGCTGAGAATGAAGCTGCGTTCTGAAAATACAGGACTGAAGTTGAATGTCAGCAGTCAATCATTAACACACTCGCTGCTTAACCAAACACAGACCACAAACACGTCTCATCTCACTGTTAGCGGCACTTCAAAACACATTTGTTCTCTACATACTGCTATGGATTATACTCCTTCATAAAATAATCAACTAAATAAAATAAAACTTTATTGAAAGCTAGTTTTAGGGGAATTATTTTTTATTTTACACTTCCTTAGTTTTTTATTTGTTGCAAGATATTAAGGAAATATCAATTAAAATGATTGATATATGAAAAAAAAAAAATCCACTTATTACCTTTCACAAATCCAATTTAAGGGGACTATATATAACAAAAAATAAAAATTAGGAAAATGTTAGAATGAATTCAAAAATAAAATCCCCATATATCTTTCAATAATAAAGTAAAAAAAAAAAAAAACATTCAATTATATACAAATAAATAAATAAATCCCCTCAAAATCAAGTAAAAGGGGAGATATCTATTCAGTCAATATAAGTAGATTTCCGTCATCATTTACTCTCTCTCCAAACCCGGATGACTTTATTTTTTTCTATGGAGCACAAAAGAGGTTGAAGCAGAATATTCACACGAGGAAATCAGGATGAGTGTCATTAAAGTCCAGACAAGACAAAACGCCTCCTGCAGTCATACAGAGCTCATCTCATGCACGACTGCTTCTCAAAGACGGCTTGTCTTTCTGGAGTTGGACAGCATCCGTTGAGTTACAGGGAAGAAAGGAAGTCATATTCATATTCAAGTTCATCTTCTTTAATATACTGCTCTTTGTCTGTTGAAAGCACGTGCTGCATAAATGAGTCTTATCTGAGGGGCTGTGTTTACTGTGAGATTCGTCTGATAGATGAAGCTAAACTGAAACCAACACAAGCTGAAGACACTGTAACTGTTGGATTCATCTCATTCCTTTTGATCCATCAAACAATTAAATAATAGCAGAACATTTAAAAAACTCTAATTCAATGTAAATTTTATAGATTTTTTTTTACTTAAGGAGATCGTATTTGTTTTACCTTTTAATAATAAAATAAAACCCATTCAAATATAAAATCACCTTTCAAAAATAAAATAACGCAAAATGCATTAATTAAATATTTAATACTTGTATTATTGAAAGGGATTTTTATTTTTGATTTCTGAAAGGTAATTACATTTTCATTTTTCAATTAAATATCAATTAATTTAATATATGTTATTTGATATTTTACTAAATTCTGAAAATATGAAATAATTCATGAAAAAAATGGAAGTCACCAATAATAAAATAACAAAAAAAACTACATTCTACAATTAAAACTACAATTACATTAAAACATGACATAAAACAAATCTCCTTAAATATTATTACCTTTCAATAATAAAATACAATAAAATAAATTAATAAATCCCCTAATATATAATTATTTTTAAATAAAAACAAACAAAAAAGTTTTGTAATTGTTTGTATTATTGAAAGATATTTTAGGGGATTTAATTATTTTGTGTGATTTTATTATTGAAAGGTAATTATACTGAGGGGGGGGGATTTAATTTTTTTCACTCCTTATTTCCTTAATATTTTATATCTTCTTTACAAATTAGGAAAATATAAAACAATGAATTAATGAACATTTTTTTGAGTCCTCAAATAATTTTTTTTTTTTTAAACTCTTTAAAATGAAAAACGAATTAAATAAAAATGAAACCCCTTTATATATTCTTACCTTTCAGGAAAATGAAATAAAATGGGAAAAATTTGTGACCCTGGAGCACAAAACCAGTCTTAAGCAGCACAGGTATATTTGTAGCAATAGCCAACAATATGGGTCAAAATTATCCATTTTCCAAAAATCATTAGGATATTAAGTAAAGATCATGTTCCATGAAGATATTTTACACATTTCCTACCGTAAATACATCAAAACATAATTTTTGATTAGTAATATGCATTACTAAGAATTTCATTTAAATTTAATTTTTTTTGCACCCTCAGATTCCAGATTTTCAAATAGTTGCATCTCGGCCAAATATTGTTCTATCCTAACAAGCTTATTTATCCAGCTTTCAGATGATGTATAAAAAACGGACTCTTATGACTGGTTTTGTGGTCCAGGGTCACATGTATTTAAGTGGGATTCTGTGGTGATTTGTTCAGACGCCAGCAGAGCGTCCGGTTGAGGAACGGTGTAGTTGTCAGTCCTCCAACACCTGCAGGAAATCGGCCACAGACTCCATCACGTAATCGGGTGCGCAGTGCTTCTGCTGCGGCTCCTGGCTGTCTCTGTACGCGAGCGCCTCCTGCAGCGTGGAGACGCCCGTCAGCGTCAGCACCGTGGTCAGGCCGCAGTTGCTGCCGAACAGAACGTCCGTCTCCAGCCGGTCTCCGATCATCAGCGAGCGTGCCGGGTCCACACCGAACTGGCTGGCGATGCAGTCGAACATGAAGCGGCTGGGCTTCCCGATGACCGTGGCCTTCCTGCTGCTGGCCGTCTCCAGAGCGGCCGTGAGGCTGCCGGACCCTGCGTCACAGTCACACTAGAGCTGCACCATTAATCAGTAAACACCCTCACCATTTCATCTCTAAATGACAACGATTCGCCCGTGTCTATTAAACCTTTGAAAAAGTCCGGAACATTCAAACCTGTGTTTGAGCTTACGGATGGGTGTATAGATCCTAAAGTATCGATGAGAAAACTCTTAAAACTCTTATCGATACTCTTAATAAAAAATATTGATACTAAGGCGTTTTATTTATCAATGATTTTTAGTGTTGGGTATCGAAAACCGGTTCCAAATTTCCAAGAACTGGATATTTGATAAAGCCTGGAGTTTTAGCACGATTTAGCCCTGATTTCTCCCTACTGAGAATCAGAGCAAAAATCTGGTCAAGCACCTCGATCAGTTCTGATGTTCGGCGCAGATGATCTGGTAATGTGAGGCGTTCACCGATCGTATTTTGCACCTCCAGATCTGCTCTCACACAAATCAGGGCTGCCCCGATCATATCAAACATGTTTGATATTTAAGTCAGGCGTTTTAAAATCCTAACCGATTATGAAATCTGGTTGCAGCACACACATAAGGAGAATCTTAGCAGATTGTCTTCCCTCAAATCTTAAACATGCACACACTACAAGAAAAAAAAAAAATCGTGGCACATCACACACTACAACCAGGTTTCATAATTAAAAGATTTTTAAACTCCTATAGTGTGAGCCCGGGGTTTAGACGCGTGCATTTCGATTCTGCATTCGCATTTTAATGTGATTCAAACTGATTAAAGTGCAGGAACACAAGGAACTTCTGCCTTGTTTGCCTTGTCTGTTCACTCGGGCGCCATATTTGCAACACCTCCGGGCAGCTCAAACAAGACCAAGTCCTATCTAGATGAATGGGGGAATCCTGAAATCTAAAAAATCGGCTCCCTGAACTCAAGATTAAATGACATATTTCAAATCAGCAACAAAATCTGAAATGAACTGCCCCCATGAATGTCGTTTCTTATGCTCAAATAGCGTTTAAAAAGCTTATTTTTCAGGCTAGATCAGCCAATATGGTTATGACTGCGCACAAGCATCGGCTGCTCTAGCCTCAGGTTTCTATGGGAACCAGAGCTGTTGCAGTGATGCAATGACTTGACCAATCAGTGAATGGGTCTTTCATTTAGAAGAAGGGACTATCCCACCATATTGCACGTTGCAGTTTCTCCCATTCATAAGTATAGGAGTGAATCATCTTTGTATTTCTATAGTCTTTGGTGCACCGGTCTCGGCCGAAACTGAATTATTTCATATTTATCGACCAGTATGCAGAAAACTACATCAGTCTTTAACACTTTAATATTTGAAATTTATATTAGCGTACTTGTTTTTGCTGTGGTATTTTTGAAAAAGCATAGGTAAAAGTTCCTCTGGTAGGCTGCAGATTTTTGCTCATGTTATTCAGCTACAGCAGAATGCTTTGTAAAAAGACACAGAATAAATGTTTGATTTAATTTTTTATACATTGGATTTATCTTATTGGATTCGAAACTAGGAATCGATGAGAATCAGAATGGATAAAATTCAAATGTTTAACCAAAAAAAATAATGCATACAATATGCATTAAATTGGACGAATGCATATTGTTAGCGAATTATTGTGTAGGATAGAACTATTTTCCTGCTCATCTGAACACAGCAAATGTTGGAAGGCAGAACCAATCAATCACAGAGAGCGTTCACTCTCTTCTGACAGTGCGTTCAAACCTCATTCGCTGACGCTCATTGTGAATCAGTCAATGTGTTTCTGACAGTCAGCTTCTAGAGTCACTCAAACAGGCCTAAATAACAGCTCGGCAGAGCTAAAGCTTCAAACGCTTGAGGACTGGAGGAATTTTGGATAGATTTTAGACAGAATAAACCTCTTGAAAACATGTCCATGTCACATTTCACATCGAAATGGTTTATTTTGATGTGAGGTTTAAAGACTTTCTGACCAATACATGTTTTTTTGCTTGACCCTTTCTAGTAGTTTATGACAACAATGTTTTCCAGGATTGGAATCAAGGCTAGGACAATGTTTTAAGCAATGATTTGAATTGTGTTTTTAAATGACAATTAAGCACATTTACGCCCAAAACTCTCATTACTGTCATTAAAAAATACCTTTAATGTTATAATGGGAATTTTTTTTTTTTTTTTTAAATAAAAAAAAAAAAATAAATAAATAAATAAATAAATAAATAAATATATATATATATATATATATATATATATATTTTATTATTATTATTATTATTATTATTGGATTACAGCAGTGTTGAATTGTCATGAAAACGAAGCAGAAAAATATTATTTTTTATAAATAATGTATTTTTAATGTTTGCATTACAGCAATGAGTGTTGTTGGATTGTCATTAAAAAGAATGCAAAAAAATCTCAATTAACCTAAAACAGACTTTATTCTCTTATTTCCCAATTTTTTTTTTTTTCCTGCTTATAGTGCCCATGATTTTAATAGCCATAACGCATAAAAATATGATATTATAAACAAACTATTTATTTATTTTATTCTACAAGCAATGAGAGTTTTGGTGGAGAAAATGTCGAATTGACATAAAATGTCAAAATGCAGAAAGTTGTTATAGTCCTTCAAATAGGCTTTATTTCCTTTATTAAAAAAAGCTTAATTTTCCCATATTTGTAAAGTTTTTTGATTTAAGAAATTATATGAATAGTGTATTTCACATTTACACCCAAAACTCTCACTACTGTCATTTAAAAAAAAAAAAAAAAAGGATTTACTTTCTTATTGCAAAAAAATTCTGCTCAGTTACCATGATTTTAAAAGCCAGAATGCATAAAAAAATATTATATCATAAATAAACATTTTATTTTATTTTGTATTGCAAGCAATGAGAGTTTTAGTGGAGAAAAGTGTTGAATTAACTAAACATCAAAATGATGTCAATGCAGAAAGTCATAAATAATAGTCCTTAAAATTGGCTTTATTTTCTTTCTAAAAAAACTTGATTCTTCCACATTTGTAAGTTTTTATTTTGCTTTAAGAAATGATATGCACAGTGTATTTTAATGCCAACTAAGCACATTTTGCACCCAAAACTTCGTCATTTTAATTAATTATTGTCATTAAATAAAAAAGTATTTAATTGATGCTGCAGATTTTAACGAATGAGAGAACAGATGCAATCCTTCAGAACAGATTTTGACAATTGTTCATATTTGTAATGTTTTCCAGGACTGTATGGGAACCCAATATTTAGCTTTTTAGAAATTTCTGTTTGCATAATTACACCCAAAACTATGATTTGAGAACAAACCATGGCAGCACATTATCACATAAAACAAATCTTCAGTTTAAACCACAGGCTATACCACTCTATATCAGACTTTCATTTTTGATTTTGAGGTGATGTTTGACCTGGACATGTTTCATGTTGGCAAGGTTACTTTGGAAATATAATAGGTTACCGATTACCTCATCTAAGCAGTGTAACAATTTCAATTACTTTATTAAAGTAATGCAACTGATTACATTTCTAAATTTCTAATGTTTCCTACTGTTAATAATTTTCAGACATGTACAGCAGGCAGAGTTATCCTTACATTACTCAACACTGATTACTATCAGACTTTCAAAATCTTTCATCAATTGAATTAAGATTATAATCATTTAATTTTAAAGCACAGCCACCACAAAATCAGACTTTAGCACTTAGTTTTACTATGAGATCATTCTGAGGTTAAATACAGGATTAAAACCATAAGAAATAGTTATTATTAGCTATGATACTGATTTTGAAATCAAATCTTTGCATAGTTATGACAGAAAACACAGGCATCTAGCAAAGCCTTGGAAAAACTGTTACAAAATAAAGCATATACATAAAACCAAATAGGAAATTAAACGGTTATCAAACAATTAGTGTTCAATTGACATTTGTGTTTCATATTTTAGAGCAGTCACTGTAATTTATGAAAGAAATCAGCTAAATCTGTTATGTGGGTGGGTGTGAAAATATTCAGATAACCCATGACATCCACATTCGCTGCTTCTGATTTTAATAAGATTCCCTTATCCATGCACAGCCCTAACTTACCCGGGGTGACCCTGCCTCCTTTCAGCGGGTGCCAGGGGTCCGGGTCAGTGGCCAGGAACAGGCACTCAGAGTTCCTCAGGTAGCAGCAGGCTTTGGCGAGCTTCATGAAGGTGAAGTTCTCGTCGTATCCCACCAGCACCGCCTTCACATCCGGGTCCAGCGGGCAGGTGTAGATGCTAGCGCCCGGCTCCGCGTCCTCCTCCTCCACCACCGGCACCCCGGCGTCCCGCAGCTCCTTCATCACCCCGCCGCAGCCGATCACGTACACCTTCCCCCTCAGCCGCGCCACGTCGCGCAGGTACGCCGCGGAGCAGTACGCCGAGCTGAAGATCTCCTCCTCCGCGACGTCCGCGAAGCCGAGGCGGCTGAACTTCTGCACATAGTTCTCCCGCGGCCTGGTGCAGTTGTTGGTGACGAAGAACACGCGTTTGCCGCGCTGCTTGAGCAGACTGACCACCTCCGGAGCTCCGGTAACGGCCGTTTCTCCGTTCCAGATGACGCCGTCGCAGTCGAACAGCACGTTGTGTTGGGCGTCCAGCAGGTCCCGGATCTGAGCGCCGCGGAGCATCACGCAGCCCCTGCCACCGCCGCCTGCCATCCTGCTGGCTTGAGATCCTATGATAGAGACAAGCGACGAAATGCGTCTGTTTTAATCAAACGCGCTAAGAGGATCCCGTACGTTAACGGTTATGAACGCGACGCAGTAGAGCGGTTCACCAGCGCTTCCATCCCTGCTGCTGCCGGTGGAGGCGGGACTAAAGGCGGTCCAATCACATTTTTGTATTTCGCAGAGGGCACGCCTTCTCCTCCGTACGCAATAGTATCCTCCAATCAGAATGCGAGCAGATGCAAGTCACTGTGATCGATTATTATAGCAACATTTTACATAGGACAATCCATTTGTGGTATTCCTATAAAAAATGAAGTCACATATTTAGGTATAAAGATTGTAAAGGATGAAGAGAGAAGATGTGAGCTAAATTTCTCCCCTGTTATTGATAAGACGAAGAAAAGGTTTAATCAGTGGTTACTAAGAGACTTATCTTTGAGGGGGAGGGTATTGATTACAAAAGCAGAGGGCATCTCAAGGCTCACATATTCAGCTCTTTCTCTAGCAGTCAGCAATAATATTTGCAAGACTATTGATAATATGCTTTTCAATTTTTTATGGAAAAACAAAACCCATTATATTAAGAAATCTGTGGTTATGAACACAACTGAAAATGGAGGTTTGAACCACTCTTAATTATACTTTCAAAGTAAACTGGATCAAACAATTTTTAAAAAAACCAACTAGTATATGGAACTTTATTCCTCATTGTATTTTTTCACAGGTTGGAGGTCTTCATTTTCTTTTGCTTTGTAACTACAACATTTCTAAACTACCGTTAAAGTTATCCAGTTTTCACAAACAAATGCTTCTCTCCTGGAATCTAATTTATAAACATAATTTCTCACCTAATAGATGTTTCATATGGAATAATAAGCATATTTTATTTAAATCTAAAACACTGTTCTTTGAAAACTGGTTTTCTAATGATATAGTTTTGGTGAGCCAACTTTTCAACCATGAAGGTGTTCTGTTAACTTATTCTGAATTTTTGTCTAAATTTAAAATCCCTATCACTCCTAAAGAATATGCCATTGTTATGGATGCTGTCCCCTCTGGATTAAAAATGCTTTGTAAAAATACATGTCCCCAATCTTCTATACAGTCTTTAGATCTTGTTGACACTGCTGTTGGTCAAGTTTGTTTTTCTTCTTCCTCTGTCAAAAACAATAATCGACAGGTTCGAGCGCTTTTTCAAAAGGATGTTGTCTTTAGACCTCCTATTGTAACTTTCTGGAATAGCTGTATTGATGGTTTGATATGGCATAAAATCTGGAAATTACCTCATACATATTTAATTACAAATAAAGTAAAAGAAATCTCTTTCAAACTCATTTATAAATATTACCCCAGCAACTATTTCCTTGTAAACAGATTTAACTGTGATATTGATATACTATGTACATTTTGTGGTCTACATACAGAAACGTTTTTTTCATTTATTTTGGAGTTGTCCTTACTCAGCCAATTTTTGGTCAGACTTCTGCTCATTTGTTAGAGATCATATCATGCCTAGCTTTCAACTTTGTTTTGAAAATGTTTTATTTGGTTTTTTTGCTTACGACATGTCATTTCATAAAGAATATTATTTGATTAATTTATTACTTTTGCTGGCAAGGTTTAGTATACATAAATGTAAGTACGGCAATTACAAACCATTGTTTCTCATTTTGAAGTCAGAAGTTAAGCAATACCTAAAATCTATTTACACTCTGATAAATAAGAAAGCTGTTAAATGTATTAATATATGTAAACATTTCCATATTTTTCTGTAGTTTTATTTTATTTTTCTTTATTTTTTTTTTCAATTTTATTGTAATTTTGTGTGTATGTGTGTGTTCACCCCCTGGCTACTGTACAATTTTGAATTTAAATGATTCAATAAAAAAAAAACAAATAAATAAATAAAAATGATTAATATGAAAACGGGTCTCATGTTTACAGTTTATACAGTTTGGTCTCAGACTATGCATATTTAAAGGAGATTTTTTTTCCAGTTGCAAAATAGTTAGAATATTTCAAAATAATTATTCATAATAACAAATATTATATTTTAAAACTTTTTTTTTTTTACTATTTTTTTTTCTACAATGTCCTCAGATTGATAAGCTATTTTTGCACTACAAATATATCTGCACAGTTTTGTTTTTATTTAACTGGTTTGCACTCTATCTATTCTGCCATGCGCCTTATGCCACTTTATCTATTTCTTTATTTTTCTACAATGTCCTCATTTGTACAGTTGTATAGTTGTATGTACATATGTTTAAACTGTATTATCTGTATTTGAACGTGTTTAATGTCACTTATGTATACATTTTTTACAAAAACCACACACACACACATATATAATTTTTACATCTAAACAAATAAAGGAACATGTGACATTTGAGAGATGAAATATTTGTCATCTTTCTGCACCGGTCTCCTAAACGCTAGGTGGCGGTAGAGTAGAATAGCTTGGTGAAATCTGATTCATTTTCAGAGAGTCGGTTCGTTTCATTGAACCGTTCACAAAAGTCCCGGCGAGAAATTGAATGCCTTATTTTTGCAGTGAAGAAATAAGTAGTTGAATGCCACTGTTTATCTATATATTTCCGAACACAACATGTTGATTATGTAAAGTGTTCACGCTAAGAGTCGAGCGTTTATCAAGCGCTAAGCGAATCAATTCAATTGAATCATCCAGAAGATTCACATTCGCGAATCACTAGTTAAAGCTGTTTGCACATGAAGCTCTGATGTAAATTATTAATATGATTTACTTACTGAAATCCGACTTAAACGTACAGTTCTTAATTAATTACTTAAGTAGCAACCACTCCATGTACACTTAATTGCTATTTTATTTTCAAATAATGATAATAATAATTAATATTATTAAAATTATATTATTACAAATGATTATTATTAATGTTAGTACCACTAAGAATAACAATTATTAGTAGTAGAAGTACTAATTATGTTTAATATGATTCATATTATTAATTTACAACTGTATTGGTGACTTTAGTAGTTGTATAATAAATAGTTATTTATAATATTAATTATAATTAATTATTAATAATGTTAACAATGATAATAATGGTTGTAATTATTATTAATATTAAATAGTAATAATAATAATTGTTATTTATTATTTAAGTATTATTAATATATAATTATTTGTAATAGATATTTATTCATATTAAATGATATATTACTATTACAATATATATTACATTACATTATCAATAATGTTAATTGTTATTAAATCATATATCATGTTTTGATCATTAATAATAACAATAATTATAAATTTTTAATAGCTAATTATTATTAATACATAGTATATTCATATTACTAAACATAATAATAATAGTAGTATTCATTTTTATTTAATTCGTTTCATACTATTAGTGTTTTAAAAACTTAATGCACAATTTTATATTTTATAAAATAATTTCTGTGAATTTATGTGTACATCTTATTCAATTTCATAATAATGAAGGTCAGGTTATTACTACTGTCCTGTAGTTTTCCTTAGTTATTAATACCTGAATGTATTTTAATCTTTTAATGGACTTATGTCTGTCATCAATATTAATGTTACTTGCACTGATCTGTCTTTATCTGTCGTTCATCGTAAGAATGCTGTTGTGATGTTCTCCTTTCACAGGAACCATCTATCAGGCGGATGTACCGGTGAGCAGCAGCATTCAGAGCATTCAGCATTATGAAGCACAGAACACAAATCAAACGTCTTGCCTGATGAACACAGATCGTGTAGCGGACGGGCCCTTCCCTCTGACTGACTGCTCCTGGCTGACCTCTGACCCCATCAACCCTCTCGCAGTGGGACAGCACGTCAACAACTGCTCTAACGGTCAGGATTACAGTTTGTACCGTCCACAGTTATAAAGGAAAACATAAGACTATTACTTGTCTTGTCCTCCACAAAAAAATATGACGTGCCAGTTCCTGCCTAATGTCAACTACAGAGCTGATACTCAAAGGCAAGACTTCATATGCCATTATTATTATTAGGACATTGTTACTGACATCTGCTTATTTCATCTGTTTCTATTTCAGACCTTTGCGCTGCGTAGTAGAGATATTAATTGTGAAGAGCTCTTCTCCAACTACTACACAATTGTGCATTAAGTAGATTTGATTTTTTTTAAAGTTTGTATTGTACGTATAAAACTTGAAATAAATTATTTTCTAAAGCGAAGCGGGGTAAACACGTAACAAAAATTGTGGTGGTCCAGCCTAATAGTTCTTTTGCTTGTATTTAATCTGAGCATTTAGCGCATAAGAAACATGAAGGAATTTGTCTTAAAGGGATAGTTCACCCAATAATGAAAATTCTGTCACGTCACTCTCATGTCGTTCCAAACCACTAAGACCTTCGTTCATCTTCAAAACACAAATTAAGATATTTTTGATGAAATCCGAGAGCGTTCGGACAACTTAAACTTTGCTGACTTCGTCTACTTCAAACAGGTGTAGCTCAATCATTTTTCACCCTAGTCCTATACTTTTGAAGGTCTTTCTAAAATGATTTTGCCTGCACAGGTCACAGTTGTTTTGTATCTGTTACTTAACACTTTGTAGATTTAAAGGCATAGTTTACCCAAAAATGTGTTTGTTGAAAATGTCCTCAAGCCTCAGTCATCTGGTCTGAATCAGGGGAGAAATCTGCACAGGTCAGCACCATTTACAAGCCAAAACAGCTCTAAACAAATGTGGGTGAATTATAATGCGAGGACAACAGCTGATGGACTTCTTCACTAGAGGAAGCATTATAAAGGACTCATATTTTAGCCAGAAACAACATTAAACATCCTAATGAAGGATTTGTTTCATACAAACACACCGCTTTTGGCTTCACAAGATGTTAGTTGATGGACTGGAGTGGTGTGGATTATTGTGATGTTCTTATCAGCTGTTTGGACTCTCATTCTGACGGCACCCATTCACTGCAGAGGATCCATTACTGAGCAAGTGATGGAAAGACATTTCTATTCCTTTAATATTTTACCCGTAGTGTCTCAACTCAAAGTGAAACACTTAGTAAATTCTGATGTCTTTTTGTAAAAGAAAATCTGCTTTGAAAATGAAAGTTTTCCTGAGATGTTTACTTATCGGTTCCTCTTTCCATAAAATTAGCATATCGCACATTTATGAAAACATGAGGAAGCTTAATCAAACTCCTTGGGTTCCTTTTGATCAGATAATTAAACTGTGCCCTATACCACAGAAATCCTAATTTCATCAACAAAAATCAATGAAGGCAATCTTTTATGATGCATTATTACTGCAAATAAACATCCAGAGGCATTGAATTTGATCAAGTATTTGGATAAACTCATCAACATGGTTATAATATCTCCAGAACGGTTTGCCAGTTAAGTACAACATAAGATACAAAAAAAAAAACGAAACAAGAACAGTGTCTATTTACAAACATTATGATAAAATTTCCTTTTCCAATATTAATCGCCATTTGATTGTCTATTTAACACTATAATCTTATTACATCAAAATTTGTCGAAAAACTGAACTTTACCTAGTAACTTGACCCCCTCCAAAAAAAGCATAAAAGTGAATGAAAACCGATTGAATATGAAACAAAGCATAAAACATTCCAAAGATAAGGGAAGGTTTTTCAACGTACTTTTTTTTCTCCTGGAAGCAGACAACCATTACTACATTACAATTTCAATTTTAAGCCATTAACTTTTTTTTTTACAAACTTTGGACATAAATTACTGCACCAACACAATTTCCTAAAGCTCTTTTCGATTCTTGGGGGGGACAGAAGAAATTAATTGCACAACCTACAGGACTGAATTGGAGAATATTGTATTTAAATCGATCAATACACATCCTTCAAGTATGTCAAGACAAAAATAAAAATAAGGAGGATTCTGGCCGCAGGTACGAGGAAACACGATTTTACAGACACAGCACGAGCCGTCCAACAGACCCTCCCAAGCGTTTCCAGGTCGACTCAACATGCAAGTTTTGAATGAGGGTTAAGGCAACACTGCAAACCGGGCTTCTGCCTTAACCGAGAGACATTCGAGTTCAGTAAATCCCTAAGATGCGATAATACTGTACATTCAGCTAGCGCCGTTACTTCCTGTGAAGACAACGGTGGCCCTTCGTCTCCAGCGGAGAGGAGGATGCCGTATTTCACTCGTGTACAGAACGCTAACACACTACACCCACTTGCAGTTGAGTGAATAAATAAATAAATAACTCTCTTCTTAAGCAAATCTCCTATGAGGAAAAGCATCGAACGAACTGTAAAGGAAGTCGAGAAGGCATTCTTGTGGCATACGCAGACTCAAAAGCAAGTCTTCAAGTTGAAGTCTGTTTGCAGAGGAAGAAAAAAAACAGGAAGGTATGTCAGGTATCTGTACATATTTACAAATTATTGCCATACGAGAGCGTGTAAAGAAACTCTGAAAAGCTGGAAAAACAAGCAAACGAGGTCCGAAATGATCCGTTTCATCTGCAAGCGATTCTCAATGCATAGATAAACGTCAGGTCAGTGCTTGCAGCAAAGGAATGCCGTGTCGGGCAGTGATGAACAGAAAAATAATTTACAACGTTGCATAATCGGTCACTGAAGGGAACATACGGGTAAAACTGCAGAGCGGTTCTGTTCCCGCGGCGAGGAATCCCTGCAAAAAGGTTTTTCAATAAATAGTGATCTGGAAATATCGAAACGAACTCAAAAAAGAAAACATGTGCCAGTATCTCAACCATTTCGGCAAACAAAAACGACCATGATGCAGTCCAATGGTCTTCATTGCAATAAATACGCCAAACGCTGACTGCTAAAGCAAGAGGAACACTAATAAATATGCGTAGAAGTAGAAAAAAATTCAATCACACACGTCGTAATACCTCTATTGTATTTAGGGCCTATATATTTGCTAGAACCACTTTCAATTGTTCGTAGGTTTGTTTTTGCAGCCCGCCAACTTCTGGGTTCTTGTGCTCAAAATGGCACGAAACGAAGTGGTCGTAAATGCCGTTGAAACGAAGGCTGAGCCGAGTAAACACTGATGGGAACCACAGAGGAGAGGCTGAGCTCACAGCCAGTAATCATGGCTTAGAAAAACCCCTTGACCTAGGCCCAAGTATGCCAGTTCAGTTTTCCACAGTATTCGGACGTAGACACATTTATGACACTTCCAAAAATTCAAGACTGGAAAATAAATGGCTGTATTAACTCTTGAGAAATCAAGATTTAGGTCTGTACAATTAGACATCACTGATGTCATAGTAAAAAGAAAAAGAAAAAAAAAAGATCTAAAAAGAATCAATCTGTACATATATATATATACACACGTATATAATCAGGAAAATAAAATAAAGCACATATGTGCAGGAATATGTACATGTTGGATTGCAGCTAGTCCCGTGAGCGTTGGCGCGCTCGTGTTACTCCGACTGTAGCGCTGTGTGCTGATGTAGTGTGTGCGCTCCCATGTAGCTGTCTGCCTCGCCGAAGTCACTGACCGAAACCGCCATTTTGGCACTTGTGATGTGGTGCGTGCGGCCCTCGAAATCCACGCCCATGCTCCTGTTATCATTTATGAAGGGTTCCGACAGGCCCATCTTCAGCCGCTTGGCCGGGGGCCGCTCGCAGTCCTCGCCGCACACGTTGATTTGGCCGAGGTCCGAGTGGTAGAAGCCGGTTTCCAGCAGGTTGAGGCAGTCTCCGTCGCTGGAATAGTTGAGTGGCTCTTCGTGGCTCAGGGGTCCGCGGTGCAGCCCGTCTAACGAGGAGAAATTGTAGGAGTCTAGACAGCTCACATCTGCGGGGTTACACACCGATGCCACTGTGCTCGTCAGCGCTGCAGGAAGAGGTAAAGGTTAGACTCGTCTGCTCACCATTTTTTTGCAACAAAATTTTAATTAATACAATTTAAAATAACTGTTTACTATGTGGATATGTTGTAAAATGTTATTTTATGTGTATTTTCAGCATCATTACTCCAGTCTTCAGTGTCACATGATCCTTCAGAAATCATTCTAATATGCTGATTAGAAAAGTCAGATGTCAGGAAATTTTTATCGGAAAGACTGGCTCAGCCAATGGCGTATAAATGAGTCCATCAGTTTTTGTATTTTATTTATTGAACACTGGCATCTTATATTGCTGCTGTAGTTAAATGTGTATAAAATCAATACCCCACTACAAGCAGTTCATTAGTCACTTTACTACAGTTTAAGATCCCTATTATCACACTAAGCATTACTGTAACACACTGGCTTATTGCCTTAAACATTAATAGTCTGTTCCCAAAGAATTAAAACAGTAATGAAGTAAAAGCATGCGTAAAAACCTTTAGTAACGTACCGGAGAGGTCACTGGCTGTGATGGAGTTGAGCAGGTTGAGCTGTTGTTCGGTTGGAGGCTCTATCCTGCCGCTGCTGCTGGAACACACAGAAGCAGATCCATCCACCAAACCCTCGGCCTCATCCACCAACCGGTCCATCAGATCCCTGCAGAGGAAATCAGCCATCAAAGCTCAAGAGAACTGGGCTAGGCTCACAAAGAAAAACATCTAATACTTTGTATCAAGATAAGGGTTGGGAATCGAAAATCAACTCCAATTCCAGAATCGAATACTTAAGGTCAGGAATTGGATGCTTACCGTAAAACTCCACCTATCAATTCCTGTGTGCACATCTTTTTTTTTTAGGTGGTGAAAAGGGGCTGTTAAAAATTTAGCTATTTGTCTTTGAATCATTCATTTGGTTTAGTTGTCTAATATTTATTATTCTTCAGAATTGTGAGAGAACTACATCCTCCAATATGTTTCATATCTAAATGTTTGACTTCTAAATGAATTCCCAACCCTATTCACACTGAACATTTTAACATCCACTCAACAGAAGATCATTACGAAACTCACGTAACGCCAGGATAACTGCTAAACTTCTTCTTCCCGAATCGGTTTTGCTGGACGAAAAAGTCGAATCGCTCGGACTTCTTCCACATGTAGTAAAACGCAACACATTCTGCCACCGTTCGTGTGTTGACCTTGAAAGAAAAGTTACATGCAGCTTAATAATCAAGAGTTATTGGAGCAATATAATGCAAAACAATGTTTCTACTTGCATAAAGACACTCTGGAAAATCATTTCAATGAAACTATAGCCTGACATCTTTTAAACCAATCAAATCCCAATGGAAAAAATAAAGACCCACCCTGCATTATTTTCCATAGAATATTCAAAACTCAGGAGAAAAGATCGCATCTTACTTTGTGTTTCTGGATGAGGTGGAAGTTCTTCTCGTACAACAGAAGAGCGTGTTCAAAATTCCGACATTCCTCTTCAGACCACGGGAGCATCTCGTCTAAATAATAACATTTACTTTTTAAATTCAACAAGCCTACTATAACAAAACAAGCATAACTACGCCAATATTTCCACTTACCCTTTGAGGATTTGTCGTTGCTGCGATACCATTCAAGAGCTTCCTGGACGTTGTAGTTACACTTTAAAAGCTCATATAAAGCCTGGAGAAAACAAACAGGTTATTTAACCCTAAAAAGCCAACTGAACATTTTCTAAGGTCTCTAAATAATCAACAGGACCAAAACTTTGCTGTTAAACCTGTTGCATGCAATCTCCTACATGCCTTCTGTCATCTAATTGATAGTTTTTTCGGCAAGTAAAAGCTCTTTTAGTGTAATTGTACAAACGTCCACCTTCAGCTCGTGCTTCATGTGTCTTTTTGCTGTCAAAACTTTGTATCAAGTAAACGCAAGAATAAGAACGTTTGTTTCCAGAATTCCTCAGTGGAGGAATGATCTTCCCAAGCCTCCAAAACATCTCACATCTTTTGAGGAACGTTTATTTCTTCATCTCTCAATAATCTTTGGATTGCATTGAAATTATCCAAACATATAATGCAATCTCATCTTACTAAGACATATTATTGGAGATATAGAGTGATATATCATTTTATGTAAGTATCTGCTGTACTGTTCTCATGGATTTACCAAGATCTCATTGTTTTACATTACAAGCATCAAAATTTCATCTCTTTTTGGCCATTTAAAAATAAGCATCTGCACCAAATTGCCTATTTTTGCTCAGTTTTAGTCTCATTTTAAAAAAATATTTTTAGATTGTGTATATTTTCAATAAACTGTTCATTAAAAAAATTCTGACCATTATTTCACATGTCAGGCTTTACAGGGTTAAGTGTTATTAATAACAGCACTATGAGTGTCGAAGTGTTCAGGCAAATCTAACAAATGTGTTGGTTTTGTGTAAAACTACACATCTGTGATCTTCACCTGCTCGTTGTCTTTGACCAGAGAACATTTGTCATCTCCGCCCATCTTTCCATCCGCACTCAGAGCGTCCTGCAAGAAGCTTTTGACTTTTGAGTCAGGTAAGACATCTGGCTGCCAAAGCAGCTGATCTTCCTCCACGTACACTGAAAACCACATTCAAGGAAAACCTGCATCAAAATGCTTTTCTACATCTCCAAAAAACAGCTTTTTTGCTTGCATAAAAACTGTGCAGATGGTGAAAAATGATTTCAGTGACATTTTTCAGCATATCAAATCCCAATGAATAAACTCAAGTCTCACCCTACATTATTTTGCACAGAACATTTCACTAAGAAGCACATGTAAACAATGTTTACCCCATTTCATGTTGTATTTAACATTGGTGGCATCTGAATTATGTAAACACTCACTCAAATCTGCACCTCAGTTAAATATCGAAGACTCACCTTTTTCATGCTCATTATAACAGGTGAGAGCAGGAATTTCTGCCTGATATTCAGATCCCACCATGATCTCCTGTGAAAACACAAATTAATATAATATACATTCATTGAGCTTTGTCCGACACATAAATGATAAGAAAACCCCTTTTAAACTCAAACTTTGAAAAGACTGTAAATAATCTATTATATCTGACTCTAGACTACAATAACAAAGCCTAGTCTATAGAAAAAACATCTAAATTATCTTCTTCACCTTGCGAGTGTCTTCAGGACTCAAACCATCATCCTCACCCTCAGATTCTTTATCTCCATCGTACAGCGTATTCGCTGGAAAGCAAACAACAGAATTGAGAGCTACAGAAAAACCAGACTCATAATGGAAACTGGAGGACAGACTGCACAACTGTAAACGATAGCAAAGGTAAACAACATCTGTGCTTACAGCGAAGAGTCCTGGGAAAGAAATCATTGGTTTCGTGTGACGTCACCGACGGTGTGAGGTCATCGGCAGAAGATTGTGTTTCTTCATCGTCTCCAGAGAGCAGATCTTTAGCGATTTCCTCCTGTTGCGAGAAAAGATGACATGTAACAATATCAATGAACAGCAAAAATATACACGTACAAACACAACAGGTCAAAAGTTTGGAATAATCATGATTTTTTTATGTTTTTGAAAGAATATGCTGATTTGCTGCTTAAGAAACATTTCTGATTATTATCAGTGTTGAAAACAGTTGTGCTGCTTCATATTTTGTGGACATCGTGATACATTACCATTCAAAACTTTTTTTTTTATTACATACTTTTATTAAGCAAGGTTGGATTAAATAAGTCAAAAGTGACAGTAAAGACATTCATAAAGTTACTACAGATTTCTATTTCAAATAAATGCTGTTCTTTTGAACTTTCTATTCAAAGAATCCTGAAAATTAAAATGTATCATGATTTCCACAAAAATATCAGGCAGCACAACTGTTTTCAACATTGATAATAATCAGAACTGTTTCTTGAGCAGCAAATCAGCATATTAGAATGATTTCTGAAGGATCATGTGACACTGAAGACTGGAGTAATGATGCTGAAAAGTTACATTTAATTTATATTCAAATAGAAAACAGTTACCTTAAATTGTAATAAAAATTTTACAATACTACTGTTTTTACTCTATTTTCGATCAAATAAATGCAGCCTTAGTGAGCAGAAGAGACTTCTTTCAAAACACTTTGTAAACAAATCGTAACTATTCCAAATTTGACTGACTGTGTGTATTTGAAGAAGCCAGTCATCCAAAAAAAATTAAATGAAAATGAAATAAATCTTAAGATCTTGTTACAACTATCTATACTTTAGTGGCTTACTTTATCTAACGTCATATCGGGCAGCTCATCGGAGAGCTCTACAGACGAACTGTACGCACTCGACCCTCCGACAGAAATGTCTGCAGCTTCATATCTGTACAACGCCAGCAGCTCTTCCAACGGCATGCTCCCCTCCTGTGACACAGACATTTAACTCAACGGTTTATCACTGCAGACAATTCAGAAAACTACAGATGCACAATATGTGTAATGACATCAGTGCTGGATAATATTAACCAATATTAATACACTGATAACGTACAAAATTTGTGTTTTGATAATGTCAGCCTGGTCATATTTGTTATTAGCCACAATATAAAAATATTCACAATCCCTAAATGAAATCGACATGCGTGTTGGACAAAAAAAAAAAAAACTAAGCAAACCTTCTCCAGATCAGCAATTTCCGAGCTCCCGCTTGACTCGCCCTCCCTCATCTCCTCTTCCTCTAATGTACGCTCATCATCAAAATCGTGCACCAGCATTTCTGCCGTCGGGTCAAAATCGTGATCTTCCGATGACAATGAGCCAACTGAAAAGATCAAATTAAAATTATTTAATTTTATGTATAATTTATATATTTAATGTATTATTCAATTATATTTATGTACATTACAAGCATACAATATATACATACATACTCACGCATATGTAATTTATGTGCATGCATATACATATACAAACATACATATATATAATTATCAAATAGACATTATCAAATAAATTCAGAGGAAAATTTACCTGGGCTTGTACTTCCTAAGGAAGCCTGAAATTGCAAAAGGAAAAACATGCATGAGATGTTTAGGGAATTTACAGTATAATGAAGAATAGTGGTTAACCATAATTTCCACAGGTATATAATTCCACAGGCTATAATTATTGTTATGGTTGCAAAACTATGGGATGCATTTCAAAATGTGTAATAAGTTTTCAAGTCATTTTGTTTTGATGAGAGTGACAGCTAATAATATCACCACAGTTTTACTGTAGTAAAGCTCATTTTAAAGTACTGTTACCATAGCAATTATTTGTAAGTAATTTGAATCGTAACATATATTAATAACAATAATATGCTTCGCACCCATGACAGTCCAATGAACGTTAATTAAATTGAATTAATTAAATCAACCAAAACGGTCACCGACTACAAAAATATTTAAATGCACAAACATTCATAAAAAAATAAAAGTGACTGACAATTTGTATGTTTTATTAACATTAATCTATATTTGAAAATTATACACAGAATATACAACAGAAGCAGTTTGTGTGGGTCACTAACAAGTCAAAGCAATATTTAGTATTTATTCAAAGGGTCCGAGTCTCTTAAACAAAACACAGCCACGAGGAATTATAAAATAATACATGTTTTAATAAAATTTTTTTAAAAAGGAACAAAATAAATGGTTTGATGTCGTCACTCCACAGCATCAATCCGGTAACGTTACTGCAGCAATGAAAAAAAATCACTCTGAAACCACACAGAAGTATTTAGTCGAATAACAGAGAAGTAAAAATATGAAAAAGGGCGAAATAAAATAAACTAGCTGCCTCACGACTAACTAACCATCGCGGCGCGCTCGACGCTCGCAGTGAGATCTGACGCCAAATATCGCAACGCTCGACGCTAAAAGAGGCCCCATCGACGTTTTAAACACTCGTTATGACGGCCAAAACCGTTCGTATCTCCACAAAACCAGCCTTTATCCAAAGATAAGACATTATTACATATAATCAGATATAGAAATCCCAAACTAATGTATTCTGGTAAGAGAAATTAACGACCAAAATATGACGCCTTCCCCCTATTTTCCAACTTACCTCCGCCATCTTGGTACCTTTCGACTACTAAACTGGTTTTACGACGGAGCCCGGATTGACGTTGCGAGCCAATGTCGTGAGCGTATTCCTGCTGGTTCGCTCTGATTGGCTGACGCGTTTGAAGCGCACGGCGAGAAGGGCACGGGATTGGCTGCTAGGAGCGAGCTGGTTGACGTCAGTATACTTTAATTACCTGAGAATTCATTAGGATGTATTGAAAATACACATATTAAGTTGTAATTTATTATTCCTTTGAAAACATACTGGGTGAACTGACTGTATGTGATAAATAACTTTTTATTAATTAATTAATTTATTTTTAAACGCATTAGATAATGCAAATTGTTCGAATCATCTTCAGTAAGTGCAATGATTTTACTTAAATGCACGATCAATATTGTCTATTTAGAACAAAAATCTTAAGATTATTTTAAAGCATACTGGTTTTCTTGCCATCTTTCTTTCTAATTCTATATTATGCATCTATCTGTTTAATATTAATGGAGCAGATGGTGGCGCCAGTTACTTGTTAAACACAGTTTCCAAACTTATGCATCAAACCAGAGTGTTGAAGTGAAACTAGTGTGATACATTTACTTTTTTTAAGAAAATGGTGCAAATGTAATATGAATGGTCTTGTTTCTGTTCAGAATTTATGATGCATAATTAGGCTATGAAAGTTATTTGATACCACAATATACAGTTTGTTGGATTACATTTATCATAAAAAGGCTTTCTAAACACTCTTTAATGCCAGTTTAAATGAGAACTCCTCCTGCACTTAAACTAAATCCCTGAAACTGTAACGTCACTTTTTCTGCCGGTGACACATCTGAGTCTTCACCTGTACAGGTGAAACAAGATTGGACGACGCAGCAGATGAAAGCAGAACAAGAAAGTTGAGTTCTCACTTTTCACTGAAGGCTTCAGTCTGACAGCATGCACTTTATTAAAGCGCACAGGGGATGTTAAGTCATCTTTAGAATTAAGTGCATGAATAATTGCCTCTCTAAATATGCGATAATTCAGTGCACTTTAGGAAAAAAATCAGTTGTAAATGCAGAAATCCCAACTTGGTTGACTTTCATCAGCTGAGATGGAGATTGAGTCAATGGTGGCAAACTGTGCACTTATAAAAGCACGAGAAGGTAAGAATATTTATTTGCCTGTTTTTTTCTACATTTGATTAAGAGATGGATTTTTATGAACAATGTACATTTAATCAGTATAAAAAAATATACCGTGAACATTTTTAAATGTGTTTTAACAGATTGTAAGCAGTAAAAATATTTTTCAAAGTAGGTAAAAAAATATTAATGCAGTATGTTTTATGAGAAAATATATTTTACTTGTTTAATTCAGTCTGTTTGTTGCTTGCCATGTATTTATAATTGTTTGTGAAATTTACAAACAATTTCTAAATTAAAATTTCTACACCAAATTAGTTTGTGTACACTCAAAAAAAAGTTAATTTCACCATTAATGAGTTAATTTCATAATTAATTACAAATAAACAGCAAGTAACAGAGAGACTGAAATAGTATTTTCTTGTAAAATGTGCTAGAAAAGCCTTTTTTTTTCTTTTTACAGTCAAGGGTAAAATTCAAATTTAAATCAAAATAAAAAATAACATTTTACGGGTAGCCCAAATACTCCTGCAGTGTAACATTTCAAACAATATTCTGCTGATTATTTTACAATTACTATGCTTTTATGAGACTAGACGTGCTTTTTAAAATAAATTCACACTGCAGTTCTTTGAATATGAACCAGTGAAGACAAGATTGCGATAAAAATAATAAAACAGTTTGATGCAGAAACAGTTTTCACTCAAAGATTGCTAGTAAATTTGACTTTCAATTACAAAGAAATGATAAGTAACACTAATAAAAAAAATAAAAATAATCATTTCCCACAGTGTACAGGACCTATAAGATATACTTTTCCCTTTATACATTCACATGAACTTCATCTAAAATCTTTTTGTTTTCATTATGTGTCGGCATAAGCATGTCTTATGCTTAATGTCCCAAGTGGACACTTCAAAACACTGGGCAAAACCCAAAATTGTGATGTTTTACAGTGTTCCATTTAGTTCCCTGTTCCCCTGAGCAAAAGAAACAGCACATTCAACATATTTGAATTTGTCCTGCACCTCTAATGTGAAATACTCTGACCTCAAACAAAACCAGACACACAATGCCTTTGACGTCACAAACAGGTCTGACTGCTTTCGCTGCGGTTAAAAGCCTGTCAGCAATCCAACTAATCTGTGCACTAAAAATAGATTCAGTTGCTGTTTCCAGATACAGGTCCTTTTCAAAAAATTAGCATATTGTGATAAAGTTCATTATTTTCTGTAATGTACTGATAAACATTAGACTTTCATATATTTTAGATTCATTACAACACAACTGAAGTAGTTCAAGCCTTTTATTGTTTTAATATTGATGATATTGGCATACAGCTCATGAAAACCCAAAATTCCTATCTCAAAAAATTAGCATATCATGAAAAGGTTCTCTAAACGAGCTATTAACCTAATCATCTGAATCAACTAATTAACTCTAAACACCTGCAAAAGATTCCTGAGGCTTTTAAAAACTCCCAGCCTGGTTCATTACTCAAAACCGCAATCATGGGTAAGACTGCCGACCTGACTGCTGTCCAGAAGGCCATCATTGACACCCTCAAGCAAGAGGGTAAGACACAGAAAGACATTTCTGAACGAATAGGCTGTTCCCAGAGTGCTGTATCAAGGCACCTCAGTGGGAAGTCTGTGGGAAGGAAAAAGTGTGGCAGAAAACGCAGCACAACGAGAAGAGGTGACCGGACCCTGAGGAAGATTGTGGAGAAGGACCGATTCCAGACCTTGGGGGACCTGCGGAAGCAGTGGACTGAGTCTGGAGTAGAAGCATCCAGAGGCACCGTGTACAGGCGTGTGCAGGAAATGGGCTACAGGTGCCGCATTCCCCAGGTCAAGCCACTTTTGAACCAGAAACAGCGGCAGAAGCGCCTGACCTGGGCTACAGAGAAGCAGCACTGGAAATTTTGCATGTCATTCGGAAATCAAGGTGCCAGAGTCTGGAGGAAGACTGGGGAGAGGGAAATGCCAAAATGCCTGAAGTCCAGTGTCAAGTACCCACAGTCAGTGATGCTGGTGTTGGTCCACTGTGTTTTATCAAGGGCAGGGTCAATGCAGCTAGCTATCAGGAGATTTTGGAGCACTTCATGCTTCCATCTGCTGAAAAGCTTTATGGAGATGATTTCATTTTTCAGCACGACCTGGCACCTGCTCACAGTGCCAAAACCACTGGTAAATGGTTTACTGACCATGGTATTACTGTGCTCAATTGGCCTGCCAACTCTCCTGACCTGAACCCCATAGAGAATCTGTGGGATATTGTGAAGAGAAAGTTGAGAGACGCAAGACCCAACACTCTGGATGAGCTTAAGGCCGCTATCGAAGCATCCTGGGCCTCCATAACACCTCAGCAGTGCCACAGGCTGATTGCCTCCATGCCACGCCGCATTGAAGCAGTCATTTCTGCAAAAGGATTCCCGTCCAAGTATTGAGTGCATAACTGAACATAATTATTTGAAGGTTGACTTTTTTTTTGTATTAAAAACACTTTTCTTTTATTTGTCGGATGAAATATGCTAATTTTTTGAGATAGGAATTTTGGGTTTTCATGAGCTGTATGCCAAAATCATCAATATTAAAACAATAAAAGGCTTGAACTACTTCAGTTGTGTTGTAATGAATCTAAAATATATGAAAGTCTAATGTTTATCAGTACATTACAGAAAATAATGAACTTTATCACAATATGCAAATTTTTTGAAAAGGACCTGTATGTAAAACCTGTCATGTTTTGTCAACTTTACAACTAGACATCTAGTTCTTCAGCACTGACTGCTCGAGTGAACAGGTACAAGTCATTCAATAACACTTTCTCACGTAATAAAGCAGTAGTTTTTTGCATGGTGAAGAGTATTGTCTTGGTGAAGGAGTCCGTAAGGTGTGTCCTCTCATATCTCATATCTGATATCTGTCGCTCCTACAGCTTTATTCCCACTGCTATTTTTAGCACAGGCTCATATAGTAGAGGATGCCATGGATTCTTTTCAGTTTTGCTGTCAACAAACCATCATTCAAACAAAACGCATACAAACACACACACACACACACACACACACACACACACACGATTAATAAAGCATCTATGTTTCCAAAACAAACATTTCTATAGTGACTATAAGTGTATTGCCTGTCTAACTTTTTGCCAACACCAAAAGTCACCTTCTGAAGTACTTCGAATTATAAACATAAATATTATTATTCATGAATCTATTTTAGGGGAGGTGTCAGTTTGGTATTTCTGAAAATTTTGTCGGATGCACAGTTATGGATGGCTAAAGTACTCTAAAAGAGATTATTACATTAAAAAAATGAATTCACAAATAAATCATTAAATCATTTATATATATATATATTTATTATTATTATTTTTTTAATATTCACATATTTTAATTTTAGCATTGTTGTTGTGTTTCTCTCATGTTTACTTCTTTTTTAATAAGTCTAAACAGTTTTTATAATTTAGTTATTTATTTCAAGTTTTATTTTCATTTTTTACATAGACTCACATATGTTTACATCAATAGTATTTATTGTACATTTATTTTATTTCATGTTTATTTTATTCTCAATTTTTTAAATGTTTTTAGTTTTATTTAGGTATAATAATCCTATAATGAAAAGCAAACTTGCATTACTAATAATTTCAATAATGCACATTTATGGATGGCTAAAGTAATCTAAATCAGCATGAATGAATGAATAAAACCAATGGTTAAATGTACCTATTTAATTTGTAATATTTCTTGGAAACACAATTGCTGTGTTATTTCATGATATCTAAATGTATTTAACATTAATCATTTTGGAATGACACATAATGGACAAAACATTCTGAATTTGATTCTTTAAAGCACTAGAATCAGAAGTTCCTTGCAGGCCCTCATATTATATTGAGCAGTAAAAGTCTTTTCGGTTTCTCTTTCTTCCACTGTGCAGTAGGCAACGGTGGGAACCGCAAAGGAAGGAGTCGAAAATGGAAGGAATTTCTGTGTTTTCCGCACATAAACGAGTGCACAGAGATGGAGAAAAGCATCGGTGAGAAGAACTTCAAGTTTAGTTTTTACAATGTTGTAATTCTTTGCAGTGTACTGTGGAGTTTATATACAGTGCCACAGATCCTGTGGTGTACATACACAATAACTTTGCGAAAAACGTCAAATTATCAATACTAAATTAGTAATGTTAGATAATGTCCTGATTGTTGTTTTTAAGCTGCAATAATATGTTTACGATGAATTGCATGAATGCACTGTTATTTTCTGTCCTTCAGAGCGAGATTATTACAGTCTGTGTGTCACACAGCCTATCGGAAAACAGCTCTTCCGTCTTTTCTGTGCAACTAAATCTGATCTGCAGCACTGCATTGATCTGTTCGATGAAACGGTATGATCTTCTGTCTAATATCGGGCTTCTGAAATGGACTTTGTGAGTTCATGTAAAGCTAATAATTCAATAAATCGAATGCAACATTTAAATAAACAATTGGAGCTGCACAATTCAACAAACTAGACCTAAAAAGCTATATATATATATTCCATCAAATCGCTACATACAGTACAGTCGGTTGCACTGCATGTTTCAGAGTGAAGAGTGGCACTGTGTTCATTTACACGCATGCGGCTTATAATATGGTGTTTTCAGAGTGGCTCACACTGCTCATGATCTTTATCTCTGCAAGCATGCAAACACACACACACACACACACACACACACACACACACACACACACACACACACGCACACATACACTGAACAAAATTATAAATGCAACACTTTTGTTTTTGCCCCCATTTTTCATGAGCTGAACTCAAAGATCTAAGACTTTTTCTATGTACACAAAAGGCCTATTTCTCTCAAATATTGTTCACAAATCTGTCTAAATCTGTGTTAGTGAGCACTTCTCCTTTGCCGAGATAATCCATCCACCTCACAGGTGTGATTAGACAGCATGATTATTGCACAGGTGTGCCTTAGGCTGCCACAATAAAAGGCCACTCTAAAATGTGCAGTTTTATCACACAGCACAATGCCACAGATGTCGCAAGTTTTGAGGGAGCGTGCAATTGGCATGCTGACTGCAGGAATGTCCACCAGAGCTGTTGCCCATGAATTGAATGTTCATTTCTCTACCATAAACCGTCTCCAAAGGCGTTTCAGAGAATTTGGCAGTACATCCAACCGGCCTCATAACTGCAGACCACGTGTAACCACACCAGCCCAGGACCTCCACATCCAGCATCTTCACCTCCAAGATCGTCTGAGACCAGCCACCCGGACAGCTGCTGCAACAATCGGTTTGCATAACCAAAGAATTTCTGCACAAACTGTCAGAAACTGTCACAGAGAAGCTCATCTGCATGCTCGTTGTCCTCGTCGGGGTCTCGACCTGACTGCAGTTTGTCGTCGTACCCGACCCGGCAAATATTCACATTCGATGGTGTCTGGCACTTTGGAGAGGTGTTCTCTTCACGGATGAATCCCGGTTTTCACTGTACAGGGCAGATGGCAGACAGCGTGTATGGCATCGTGTGGGTGAGCGGTTTTCTGATGTCAACGTTGTGGATCGAGTGGCCCATGGTGGTGGTGGGGTTTTGGTATGGGCAGGCATATGTTATGGACAACGAACACAGGTGCATTTTATTGATGGCATTTTGAATGCACAGAGATACCGTGACGAGATCCTGAGGCCCATTGTTGTGCCATTCATCCACGACCATCACCTCATGTTGCAGCATTATGGCCCCATGTTGCAAGGATCTTTACACAATTCCTGGAAGCTGAAAACATCCCAGTTCTTGCATGGCCAGCATACTCACCGGACTTGTCACCCATTGAGCATGTTTGGGATGATCTGGATCGGCGTATACGACAGCATGTTCCAGTTCCTGCCCATATCAAGCAACTTCGCACAGCCATTGAAGAGGAGTGGACAACATGATCAACTCTATGCAAAGGAGATGTGTTGCACTGCGTGAGGCAAATGGTGGTCACACCAGACACTGACTGGTTTTCGCACCCCTCCAATACAGTAAAACTGCACATTTTAGAGTGTCCTTTTATTGTGGCCAGCCTAAGGCACACCTGTGCAAGAATCATGCTGTCTAATCGGCATCTTGATATGCCACACCTGTGAGGTGGATGGATTATCTCAGCAAAGGAGAAGTGCTCACTAACACAGATTTAGACAGATTTGTGAACAATATTTTAGAGAAATAGGCCTTTTGTGTACATAGAAAAAGTCTTAGATCTTTGAGTTCAGCTCATGAAAAATGGGGAAAAAAACAAAAGTGTTGTGTTTATAATTTTGTTCAGTGTATATATATATATATATATATATATACACACACACACACATATACACATGTATAAAATCTGTTTACCTGCAAGTCATGTAAAAAAAAAAGTTCTTAAATGTAAGTTCTTAATATTGAAATATTAACTTAAAATGTTTTCAAGTAAATGCTTTACAAATAGTTAGGCTGAAAAAAAATCTCTGCTCTATATGTTTTTTTAAATATTTTTCTAAATATGTCTCTTCAAAGTAAATAAAAGAAAGATTATTGGAATACATTTTACAAGAAAATACGGTAACACTTTATTTTAAGGAGTCCTTGTTGCATGTGTTACATATACTTACTATAATAAAAATAAATTATGCATAATTACATGCAAGTAACCCTAAGCCAAACCCTAATTCTAACCCAAACCATATAAGTACATGTAGTTAATTAATATTACTCAGTACATACATTATACATTTGAAACAACATGCTGCTTGCCATTTATTTGCAATTATTTGTGAAACTGAACTGCAATTTCTGAGTGAAAAAGAATCAACATCAAATTATTTTCAGTGTATATGACTGTTTATATGACCTGACACTGACTTATCTTTTTTACATTTTGTGAAATGCAATTTGTTAATATTAGTGAATAAATGTTTTTACTGGTTCAGGCGGAATATGAGGTCACACCGGATGAAAAGAGAAAGAACTTTGGCAAACAACTCATCAACAAATATCTCACCTCACAGGTTTTTAAACATTCATTTATTCTTTTCACCTCATTTCCAATCTGATAATCAAAACTTGATAATGCAGTTATTGCAAAAAATGTCACGAACTTGTCTAAACTACAATAAAAAGGGGCTAGATGACTGTCTCACCCGAAGGAAGGTGTTTTCACGCTCACGTGTGTGTTCAGTCCTCTAGGGTGCGTGAGATTGTAGATAGGGAACTTGAGAAGAGCAGCTGCAACCTGGATCTCAACACTTCTGAAAATATATTCACCAGATGCCAAAAGTCAGTACCTCAAGTTTGGTTATCAATGCATCTGTGTCTGTGAGCATTGATGTGACATGCATTTGGGTCTTGCAGGGCACTTCATGAGTATCTGAGTGGAGCTCCATTTGCAGAGTATCAAAAAAGCATGTACTTTGACCGATTCCTGCAGTGGAAGATGGTGGAGAGGTTAGTCTGAATTGTTGTAAAGGAATAGTTCACCAAAAAATTTACATTTGCTGAAAGTGTCCTCACCCTCAGACCATCTAAGACAGGGCTGTCCAAACTCGGTCCTGGAGGGCCTGCAGAGTTTAGCTCCAACTTGCCTCAACACACCTGCATGGAAGTTTCTAGTATGTCTAGTAAGAGCTTGATTAGCTGCTTCAGGTGTGTTTATTTAGGGTTGGAGCTAAACTCTGCAGGACATCGGCCCTCCAGGACCGAGTTTGGATACCCCTGATCTAAGATGTAGATGAGTTTGTTTCTTCACCAGAAATCTAGCATTATATCACTTTCTCAGCAATGGATCCTCTGCAGTGAATGGGTGCCGTCAGAATGAGAGTCCAAACAGCTGATAAAAACATCACAATAATCCACACCACTCCAGTCCATCAGTTAAAGTCTCAAGAAGTGAAAAGCTGCGTGTTTTTTAAAAAACAAATCTATCATTAAGATGTCTTTAACTTCAAATCTTTGCTTCTGGCTAAAATATGAGTCTATAATCCATAATAATGCTTCCTCCTGTGAAAAAAGTCGTCTGGTCTGAATCAGGAGAGAAATCTGCACAGATCGAGCACCGTTTACAAACCAAAACAGATCTAAACAAATATGTTGGTTTTCACTGCAGGAAGTGTTATGGATTATGGACTCGTATTTTAGTTTGAAGTTTAAAACATGGATTGTTTCTTACAAACATGCAGCTTTTCACTTCTTGAGACTTTAACTGATGGACTGGAGGGATGTGGATTACTGTGATGTTTTTTTATTAGCTGTTTGGACTCTCATTCTGACGGCACCCATTCACTGCAGAGGAGCAAGTGATGCAATGCTACATTTCTCCAAATCTGAAGAAGAAACAAACTCATCTACATCTTGGATGGCCTTAGTAAACTTTCAGCAAATTTTCATTATTAACTATTCATTATTAAAGCATCTCAAGCAATGCTGTTTCCTTCAGGAAATGTTTTGAACAAACTCTGATATCTCTTTCATCCCTGCAGACGTCCGATCACACGAGCCATATTTCGAGAGTACCGTGTTTTGGGAAAGGGTGGGTTTGGAGAGGTGAGACCAAATCTGGTAGCCATTCTTTTAATCTGGAAAAGATAATCATACCCACAGAAGCGTTTAATAGAAATAAAGAGGAAAGCGTAATGTGACGCCTCTGGTTCCAGGTGTGTGCGTATCAGTCCCGAGCATCAGGGAAAATGTACGCGTGTAAGAAACTTGAGAAGAAGCGCATTAAGAAGCAGAGAGGAGAAGCAATGGCCCTCAACGAGAAACAGATTCTAGAGCGGGTCAACAGCAGATTTGTGGTGAGATTTATGATTATTATCAGTAACCAAGTCTCAAGTTTTTGTCGTAAATGTTTATGCTTAAATGACTATTTCTGCTTCGTTGAATCTCACAAAACAGGTCAGATTTCACTCCAAAATCAAAAATAAAAAGAAGATTTTATAAATATATTTAAAACATATAAAGAAGTTAAATCTTAATTTCATACATATACTGTATAAAAGTAACTTGTGTGTATACATACATCTATTTTACATAGCTTTTATATGTATGTTATTTTTATAGGATTTTTAATGTAACTTACCCAGTGTATGTATGAAAAATATAGACCTAAAAGAATGTAGACAAATAAAAAATATAGAATGAAGACTATAAATGTATATAGTCTATATATATATATATTAGTGCTGTCAAACAATTAATCGTCAGTCGTGTGTGTCATGTGTTCTCTTGTTTCCATATTTGGTTTGTTTCCTGTCCTTGTTAAATGTAATCATATATTATATATATATATTTGTAGTAGGAAAAATCCTTTTCTGTAAGCAACATTTTTCTAATTCTTTTGTTTTTTGTTATTCTTGTTCTCCTTTTTGAATTCGTAAAGAACTATGAGCTGTTTTGTGTGATTTTGTTTCTGTGTGTTTATCTGAATGTCAGGTCAGTTTAGCATACGCTTACGAGACGAAAGGTGTTCTTTGCCTGCTGCTGACGCTGATGAATGGAGGAGACCTGAGGTTTCACATCTACAACATGGGCACCGAGGGGCTCAACAAAGAAAGAGTTCAGTTTTATGCTGCTGAAATCCTGTGCGGCTTGAGCCATCTTCATAAAAAATCTATTGTTTATAGGTAGGTTAATGCTCTGGACGCAGTTGACAGAGTTTCCAGAAGAACCAAACAGATCAAGCTAATCTCATAATTACATGTTTTGTTTCATTTCTATCAGGGATTTAAAGCCAGAAAACATTCTGCTGGATGATAATGGTATGTGAACTTCCCCATAAAAACAAATGACGTTAACTGCCCATTCAAGCTTTGTAACATTCCCTTCAGGAACTAAAATTTCCCTAAACTTTCTATTTTTGGCATAATCAACCAGGAAACATGTCTCCAAAATCACTTTCATTATCATAAATGAGGAAATTAAAGCACCTCAGGGCATGTCAGTTTGAACCATTTGACATTATTAACCTGTTGCATAAAATTCTGATCCGACTTTTAAATATAATGACCTTAAAAAAGTCTTTGCGCTCTTGCATTAAACTTACAAATATGGGACTGTTGTTGCAAGAGATCAAGTGTGTGTTTCTGTGCTTAAATACTGAAGAGTCTTTGCCAAATGTTGGTCACACTAAGTATGGAACTCTGTTTCCAACAGGGAATAAAAATAATAATAATAATAATAACTGCCTTTTTTTTTTATCTCATCACAAAATGTAAAAAGGCAATAATGTAATTGTTTTTTTTTGTAATGGTAAGTCAATTGGTAAGAAAAACATAAGATATTAAAGATATAAAATATTTTAAGATATAAATTCAGATATTTTTCAAAAGAAAAACTCTGAATTATGAGATTAAAAAAAGTCGCATTTACCTTTTTTATTCTATGGAATGGAAATAATAATAAACAGGCTTTCATAGTTAAAGTGATATTTCAGACAAAAATGAAAATTCTGTCATTAATTACTCACCCTCATGTCGTTCCAAACCCGTAAGACCTTCGTTCATCTTCGAAACACAAATGAAGATATTTTAGATGAAATCCGAGAGTTTTCTGACACTCCACAGACAGCAACGGAACTATCATGTTCAAGGACCAGAAACGTAGCAAGGACATCGTTAAAATAGCCCAAGACAGCACAAACAAAAAAATAATAATGACTTTCTTCAAAAATGTCTTCGCTTCTGTGTCAGTCTTCGCCATGAGTTGAATAGAACTGTTTTGGGGAACATTTCCTTCCAGGTATTTAGTAAGGAAGTCTGGATCAGGGAAATAGTTCTTAGCCTAGAAAGATTAAAAAAAACTGAACCCCCCCCCCCCCCCCCCCCCCCACACACACACACACACACACATACACACACACACACCTTTTTCTCTTTCTTTTTTTACCTGTTAGATGATGTTGTGTTAATCATAATTTTACCATCTATCCCTGTTTTCTGCCAGGTCACATTCGGATCTCTGATTTAGGACTAGCCGTAATCTTGCCAGAAGAAAATTTTGTGAAGGGCAGAGTGGGAACAGTGGGATACATGGGTATGAAAATCATCTTAGTAAATTATACTTGACATTAAAAAAATTATATATATACACTCACCTAAAGGATTATTAGGAACACCTGTTCAATTTCTCATTAATGCAATTATCTAATCAACCAATCACATGGCAGTTGCTTCAATGCATTTAGGGGTGTGGTCCTGGTCAAGACGATCTCCTGAACTCCAAACTGAATGTCAGAATGGGAAAGAAAGGTGATTTAAGCAATTTTGAGCGTGGCATGGTTGTTGGTGCCAGACGGGCCGGTCTGAGTATTTCACAATCTGCTCAGTTACTGGGATTTTCACGCACAACCATTTCTAGGGTTTACAAAGAATGGTGTGAAAAGGGAAAAACATCCAGTATGCGGCCATCCTGTGGGCGAAAAAATGCCTTGTTGATGCTAGAGGTCAGAGGAGAATGGGCCGACTGATTCAAGCTGATAGAAGAGCAACTTTGACTGAAATAACCACTCGTTACAACCGAGGTATGCAGCAAAGCATTTGTGAAGCCACAACACGCACAACCTTGAGGCGGATGGGCTACAACAGTAGAAGACCCCACCGGGTACCACTCATCTCCACTACAAATAGGAAAAAGAGGCTACAATTTGCACGAGCTCACCAAAATTGGACGGTTGAAGACTGGAAAAATGTTGCCTGGTCTGATGAGTCTCGATTTCTGTTGAGACATTCAGATGGTAGAGTCAGAATTTGGCGTAAACAGAATGAGAACATGGATCCATCATGCCTTGTTACCACTGTGCAGGCTGGTGGTGGTGGTGTAATGGTATGGGGGATGTTTTCTTGGCACACTTTAGGCCCCTTAGTGCCAATTGGGCATCGTTTAAATGCCACGGCCTACCTGAGCATTGTTTCTGACCATGTCCATCCCTTTATGACCACCATGTACCCATCCTCTGATGGCTACTTCCAGCAGGATAATGCACCATGTCACAAAGCTCGAATCATTTCAAATTGGTTTCTTGAACATGGCAATGAGTTCACTGTACTAAAATGGCCCCCACAGTCACCAGATCTCAACCCAATAGAATCTTATTTAAAATAGATTATTTTGAAACATTATAAATGTCTTTACTATCACTTTTAATCAACCTTGCTGAACAGAAATATTATTTCATCAAGATTTGCATTACATTAAAGAAATGATAACAAGGAGGAGATATGTTTAATCATCATTAAAATTATGTCACAAAACTCTTAATAGTCCTACATTAGATTTAATTTTCTTTATGCAAAATCATTTTTTAAACATATTTTTCACATCTTCAGCACCAGAAGTCATTACAAACTCATACTATAGTGTAAGTGTGGACTGGTGGGGACTCGGGTGTCTAATTTACGAGATGACGGACGGAAATCCTCCGTTTCGCAAGCACAAGGAACGACTGCCGAGGCAGGAGATGGAAAGGCGAGTTCTGGAGATGATCGAGAATTATGGGAAGAAGTTCGACGAGGACACCAAATGCATCTGTAAAAGCGTGAGGCTGCATTTTATGCACTGTTGAATCAGTACAATCCTCCACTGATTTCACTGATATGATCTGATCTAATCTACCACTCGGTCTGATTAGGTCTTACTTTCTATTTAAAAAGAAAACTATAAATTTTTTGTATTGTTTTATGATTTAGCTACTGGCTAAAAACTCAAAGGAGAGATTGGGCTGCAAATCTGGGCGAGGATCAGAGGTCATCAAAGGTCACGCGTTCTTTAAGGACATCAATTTTACGAGGCTGGAGGCAGGAATGATGCCGCCACCCTTTGTTCCCGACGTGAGTGACATTTCTGATTGTTATTAATGTTGAACACAGTTGTGCTGCTTCATATCTTTTGGAAATTGCTACATTTTGTTTGATGACTATAAAGTTCAAAAGAACAGCATTTAACTGAAATAGAATCTTTTGTAACATTATAAATGTCTTTACTGTCACTTTTGATCAATTAAATGTATCCTTAATGAATAGAAGTATTAATTTCTTTAAAAAAAATCATACTGACTCAAAACTTTTGAATGACAGTGTATACGGTTTATTAAAGAAAATTAAGCCTATTTTAGAGCAATTAAAATTTGCTCAATTTCCATGATAATTAACCGGCCTCATATTGTGTTTTAAGCATATTCTTCTTCCCAAAAATGCTGATTTGTGTTTTCACATTGGACTAAAACTTACTGACTTTGCTCACACAGGGTAACAATAATTGATCAATTTTTGGTGATTTTTCCCCCCACCTTGTCACACTTGTGTTCCTGGTCACAAAAAAAAATAAAAAAAAAATAATACATAAATAGTTTCTGAATTATTTTATTAATTTTTATTATAAATTATTTATTCATTGAATAATCAATGTTATATTATTACCAAATATTGGATTCAATCTATTTGCCAACTTCTTTTCTTTCAGTTAACACAGGTTTTGTATTTCTTATTGGACCTGGTTAATTGTAGGCCTCATTGATCTGAGCTTATAATGCATCTCAGTTTTTGACAGAACATTTCCAAAAGGCATAAAGGCAGAATGATAACCTATGGGTGCCGCCACCTTTTCTTTCTGCCGTTAATACTGGTTTTTCACCTGAAAACAATCCTGTGATGTTATTCTCTCCACCAGCCGAGAGCAGTTTACTGCGCAGACGTCCAGGACATCGATCAGTTCTCTACGGTTAAAGGAGTGAGCCTTGATGGGGTCGATGAAAATTTCTACAGCAAGTTTAACACGGGAAGCGTGCCTGTGCCCTGGCAGAATGAGGTAAGGAAGAAACATCAGAGTAAGAATAACAATTTATGCTTAACTTTTCATGTGACCCTGGACCACAAAACCAGTCTTAAGTCACTGGGGTATATTTGTAGCAATAGCCAACAATACATTGTATGAGTCAAAATTAGTGATATTTCTTTTCTGCCAAACATCATTAGGAAATTAAATAAAGATCATGGTCCATGAAGATATTTTGTAAATTTCCTACCGTAAATGTATCAAAACGTAATTTTTGACTAGTAATATGCATTGCTAAGAACTGTAAAGGCGATTTTCTCAATATTTAGTTTTTTTTTGCACCCTCAGATTCCATATCTTGAAATAGTTGTATCTCTGCTAAATTGTTGTCCTATCCTAACAAACCATACATCAATGGAAAGCTTATTCCTTCAGCTTTCAGATGATGCATAAATCTCAGTTTCAAAAAATTGACCCTTATTACTGGTTTTGTGGTCCAGGGTCACATATATGCTTTTGTAAAAATGTATTTAGATGATAGAGACCGAGTGTTTCAAAGATCTGAATGTGTTCGGGCCACGAGGAACAAGAACACCGGATCTGGACCGCAGCATTGTGATCCCAAAGACCAACTCCGAGACTCAGCTCATCCATCGGAGTCCTACTGACTACGGCCGACACAGTCTGCTGAACCGATTCTTCAAGAGACGCGTAAGGAGTCAACTCTGCACATTATTACACACAAACTAGCTATGTTTACATGCACTTAAATAGTTGGTTAGTGATTTGATTGAAAAGACTTCATGTGAACACCTCAATTGGTCCTACCGAGCTTGATCCGAACTAAATTTTGATTTGATTTGAGAGGAAAGAAGTTATGGAAGCCAAAACAGGTTAATAAAAATTTGTTGCAACTTTTTATAATAATTAGAACATTTTTCTCATAATTCCAAGAATTTCAAGATACAAACTCACATCTGCGAGAAAAAAGTCAGAATTGTAAGATATAAACCTGCAATTGTGCAAAGCCAGAATTATGATATATACAGTAAACTCTAAATGAATTGGGAGGTAAAAAGTCACAATTACCTTTTTTATTAATTCTGAGATTTTTTTTTATATATGTTACAATTCTGACTTTGCAAAAGCCACAATTAGCAAAACATGTGACAATGCTTTGATTAACAGAATATTCAAAGTTATTTACAACTTACTAACTTTTGTTGTATGATATTTATAGCTTCACAAATAGCTCTTAAAAATGAATGTCATGCCAAATATGTTGAAGATGCGCAGCTATGTTGTCAATTTATTATGTGACGAGTTTTTTTCCACATAAAAGCATTCCATCCATTCACTTAAATTCTCTCTGGTTTGAGCTTGTAGGCTTGATTAAAAGGACAGTTCATCAAAACATTAAAATGCTATCATTTACTCACCCTCAATGTGTTCCAAACTTAAATTTGTTTGGAACAACTTTGGTGTTTAACAGTTTTTGGTGTCCATTGACTTCCAAAGTATTTTTTTTCCATACTATGGAAGTCAGAAGGTACCAGCAACAGTTTGGTTGCTCAAATTGTTCAAAATATCTTTAATGTTCAACAGTAGAAAGAAACTCATACAAGTTTGGAACAACTTGAGGGCGAGTAGGCTACATTTTCAGCAAATTTTCAATTTCGAGGAGCTTAAAGGGATACTCCACCCCAAAATGAAAATTTTGTCATTAATCACTTACCCCCATGTAAAAGCTTTGTTCGTCTTCGGAACACAATTTAAGATATTTTGGATGAAAACAGGGAGGCTTGTGATTGTCCCATTGACTGCCAATACAACTCTCAAGGCCCAGAAAAGTATGAAAGACATCATCAAAATAGTCCATCTGCCAAATCGAATCTCACTACTTACCTCACAAACGTGCCAAGAGAGCAAGGGATGTTATTTTCAGTTAATAACATGGAATATTAATGGAATTTACAGATAAAATACAGATAAATTATTTAAAAAAACGCTTCCTTTGTTTTTCCATTGTTGTAGGACAGGGGGCAGTCAGCTGAACCCCTCATCCAGTCAGGGTTCTGAATGACTTCTGTAGAAGAGGACTAAACACTCCCTTTTATCCTCATAATTTCTGATTCATTTAAAAGACACGATGGCTTCCTCACTGGAGAGGTTGTTTAAAGTGTCAGTGTTTATTGAAAAGACTTATATTTACTGTATAACAAACGCTACAGTCTGCAGGGTTTGGGTAGCCTACTTTTTCATGCTTTCATAAGACAAAAAAATAAATAAAATAAAAACTGCTTTGTTTTATATGCTCAATTTGTAAATAAAAGACGAAAATCAGTGCGCAAATGTTTTTTTTCTACATGTTTTTATATGACAAAAAACTGCTTTATGTTTTATATGCTCAATTTGTAAATAAAAGACTAAATCAGTGTGCAAATGTCTTTCTTCATGCTTTCATATTATCCAAAAAACAGCTTTTTTGATGTTTTATATGCTCAATTTGTGAATAAAAGGCAAACTCAGTGTGCAAATGATTCTGCAGAAGAGGATGAAAAACACTGTCCTTTTTATCCTCATGTCTGATTCATGTAAAAGACACAATGGCTTCCTCACTGGAGAGGTTGTTAAAAGTGCAAATTATGTCTTTTTTCATATTACATATTAAAAAAACTGATTTATAATGTTTTATATGCTCGATTTGTAAATAAAAGACAAAATCAGTGTGCAAATGGTGTCTGGTCATTGCATTAATAAATACTGAACTGTAACAGTGTAGAAATATCACAAAACATACATGCATGACAACAAAAATGCCATTTATAATCCTTTATTAAAACAAGTTTGTGTATAAAACATGGTTTACAAAAAAAACCCCCATGGCATCTGAGAACACTGTTAAACACACCACATCACACACAACTGAACATCACACTTCAACAGGTTAATGTACGGTCGAATCAAACAGGACTCGAGCGCTTACAAGGGAAAAGGTTCACTGTATGAAGGAAATTAAATCGTACGACTGATACTAAAATAAACCTGCAGTATGAGGAAACATAATATGTAACTATTAATATGAGCTTACATAAAAGATAAACCAAGCGAAACCTCAAAAACATCATTTTCTAGCTAGATTCATCTATCAAGATCACAATCTAGTGCAGTATGAGGTTTCATAAAATAAAAACCGAAATATCAGAAATCCAAGCTGACTTATAAGAAAGACATTTTGAATCCTACAAAGAAAACAAGGGCAGAATACAACTGTAACCAAATTATTTAATAATATATAACAAGAAATGCTGTGCGCTGTTGTGAATGGTACATGAAAACATGTTTTCAGCCTTATGGGTGGAGGATTTGGCATGGATTTAACCCTCCCACGGGGGGCTCCGTCGGCCATCTACTTCTGTCTCCACGTGGTACAGCATATCAGCCAGCGTGTGTTCAGTCACAGCACCCCAACCCATGTCACTCATCTGATGATATACAACAAAAAAACACTCAATGGTGCAATAATGCATAACAGCTCAAAACATCACAGACTGTTGTTCGTCAACTGTACATTAAGCAGAAATTCATATCGGGAAATATAGCTAAAATATCATGATATTTTAAGATTCAATTCAAAATATTGATATTTATGTATTTGCATTTGTATTTGTATGTATTTGGCAAACAAATTCTAAATCTAAAGCAGAAAGGAAAAGAGTAAAACAGTTGAAAATATCAATGCATACTTTCCTACACTGCTTTTCACTAAATAAACAAAGAAAATCATATTTAATCATTTTGATTTAAATGCACATATATACAGGGTTATTATAGTTAACAAAAACTACAACCATTAAAAAAATATTAACTGAAATTAAAATGTATTAAAAAAAATTATATTTTATTTCAGCTAGTTGCCAAAGCAACATTTCTTATTTTCAATTAGTTAACTTAATTAAAATAAACTGAATAGAAAATTAATAAAATCTACATAGATAAAAAATAAATAAATAATAACAATAATAAAAAATGACATTACACGCATTAACAAACAAACATTAATATATTTTAGGTAGTTACCAAAACACACCTTTCACATTTTTATATAGTTTAACTTTTACTTTATTTACTAAACTAAAAAAAAACTGAAATTGAAATTAAAATTAAAAAACTATATAGACTTGAAAAACAATACCTAATAAAAATGACCAAAAAAAGTCTAAAAACATTTAGCTAGTTTAACTCGATTTACTAAAAGAAAAACCTAAACGAAAAAAGCTATATAGACATTACAAATAATGACATAAAATATAGACAAACAAAAAACTAATAAATAAATTTAAAATAAAATAAAAATGACAGACAAGAAAGTTAAAAAAATTTTTTAAATTAAAATGAAAACAGAAAATACAAAAGTAAAACTTATTCAAAGTATTAAGCCACTGACATTAAAAATACATGACACAGTAATACACAGCAATTTATTCTTTTACAAAAAGATTTAAACAAAACAAAAACGAGGCCCTTCCCAGAAATTTCCCATGAAGACTGTTCCCTAAAATCTCACTGTATGCATTAATATTACGTCACACACAGCATTGTCTTCTCTGGAATTAAGGGCTGAGCCAAAGCCATTAATAATAAGGTGGAGTACAGATGATTTTAGTCTCTGTATCAGTCAGCGTGATACTGCAATGATTTAATGGGCACAAAACATCAGCTATAACAGAACTATCTAAGAGCACTAGAAGAAATATGCCTTTATTTGGGCAAATACCAATAGGAATATATCAATCATTACTACAGGAACCGGAAAAGTATTCAAGTTTTAAAAAAACGTTGAATTTTACACTCACTGGCTGATACTTGATGTCTTTTGGTGGGTATTTGAAGTGAGGTCCAAAATTAACAGACACCTGGAGAGAGGAAACAGCATGACAAATTATACACATCCAATAATATCAGTTCATATGTGTGACATAATCCTTTCAACATCATCTCGACCCGTTCATACTGCACCATCTAGTGTATGGACCGAGTATAAACAGAGGAACTAATGACAAATCTTTGATAAACACCTCTGAGCAGTCAAACTTATTTTAGCTTAGCCGGATTGAAGAAAAGCACAAATGTGGACATATATACTGGTGTTGAAATGTTTGAGATTAGCACGATTTTTTAAATATTCTATGTTTAAAATAGAGCAAGGATGCATTAAATTGATCAAAGTGACAGTAAAGACATTTATAATGTTACAAAAGATGTCCATTTCAATAAATGCTGTTCTTTTAAACTTTCTATTCATCAAAGAATCCTGAAAAATAAAACGTATCAGCTTCAACAAAAATATTGGGCAGAGCAAATGTTGTCAACACTGATAATAATCAGAAATGTTTCTTGAGTTGAAAAATCAGTATATTAGTATGATTTCTGAAGGATCATGTGACACTGAAGACTGGAGTAATGATGCTGAAAATTCAGCTTTGATCACAGAAATAAATTATATTTTACGATAAACTACACTTTTCATTAAAACCATCCCTCAATCTTGTGAAACGGCTGTATGCGCATGAGTGGTTGTGCATAATTAAAAGCATTATTCACGTTCAGGTGAGAGTTTTAACATGCAAACCCGCAAATTAGAGAGTTTCCATCCCGATGTATCTAAACAACATCTGTTTAAATATTTTGTTTGCCTAGATTTACTCCCACAAAACTGAAAACACAACTTTCACGTACCGTGCAGCTCTTGTAGAGGGATATGGCAGGGTAGTACATGCCCTCGAACAGATCCGCATAGGCTACACCTTGATTCACTCCGTTCTTAAAAAATATAATCTGGGAAAAAAACAATCATGTATCGGTGATGACATTACAATCAAATAACCAAACACGATTTGAACGCTTGAATATAAAACACTTACTCGGCTGGAACTGGTGGGTTTTAAACTCTTCTCGGCCTTATCCACGTAATCTTTCTCTTCAAAGTACAAGTAGCTTTTGAATTTGATCAGCGCCTTTGAGAAACATCAATAAGAAACACTTAAGATTAGTGATGCACAAAATGTTTTTCTTCTTTTTAACCAAAAGTAAAATTAAAGTTTTAATTTAGCAGAAAAATTTAACTGAAAAAGTTTATCTGATTAATCAAATTTATTTAAAGTTGTATGTAAAAATTTTAATTGCACATAAGGCAGTTTTTATATCAACCTTTTAATAATATATTCATGTTTCTACTCCAATTTACTGTTGAAATAGAAACAAAATGGTGTTGTAATAAAAACTTGTCATTGTCCAAGATGTAGATGAGTTTGTTTCTTCATTAGATTCGGAGAAATATAGCATTTCATCACTTGCTCAGCAATGGATCCTCTGCAGTGAATGGGTGCCGTCAGAATGAGAGTCCAAACAGCTGATAAAACATCACAATAATCCACACCAGTCCAGTCCATCAGTTAACAACTTGTGCAGTGAAAAGAAGAAACAACTCCATTAAGACTTTAACTTCAAACCATCCATAATAATACTTCCTCCAGTGAAAAAGTACATCCTCTGTTCTTCTCTCACACCAAAATCCACTCACATATTTGTTCAGAACTCTTTTGGTTTGTAAACGGTGCTTGATATGTGCAGATTTCACTCCCGATTCAGACCAGACAGCTTTTTCCCTGGAGGAAGTGTTACTATGGATTATATTTTAGCCGGAAGCAACGATTTGAAGTTTAAAAAAGTCTTGATGGATTTGTTTCTTACAAACACACATCAGTTATTAACTGATGGACTGGAGTGGTGTGGATTATTGTGATGTTTTTATCAGCTGTTTGGACTCTCATTCTGACGGCACCCATTCACTGCAGAGGATTCACTGCTGAGTAAATGATGTAATGCTACATTGCTCCAAACCTGATGATAAAACAAACTCATCTACATCTTGGACGGCTTGAGTAAATTTAATTTTTTGGGTGAGCTATTCCTTTAATTCAAATGCATTTTCAGTTGGAGGTCAAATACGTAAATAAATGATTTCATTTGTTCATACTTTGTCCTTGTATGTGTCAGGCAGAGCCTTGGAGGTTACAGTGTCGTCTGGAAGCACAATGTAGAAGCCCAAGATGTCTCCCTGTCCGTAGCTGTCAGAGTAGTGCTTTCCTATGGACTGATGGAAGCGTGTTCCTTTCTTACTGCGCCACGAGTAGCTGAACTTATCGTAACCCAGAGGAGCTTGTAGGTTTCCTGAGATGAAAGACACATGACAGAGCCTGTAAATACAGGGACACTTCTGTAACTGTTAGCAGTGCTGTTACAGGACAAACCTAAAGGCTGCGACCAGCCCAGTCGAGCCGCAGTGTCCGGTGGCATCTCGTCCACAGTGACCTCAAAATACCACGCGCCCTTTCTGACCCCATGAGACGCTCGGACCATCGAGTAGCCCTTCTCTCCTGTCACCGTCAAGCGGTCGTCTGAAATCTTTAGCTGCGGAGCTGAAAGAGATGAAAAAGAGAGTAAGCAATTGAGAAGGAGGTTTATTTACAGAGGAGGCCATAATGATTTTCAGCAGCTAAAAAATAGTTTTAAGTCAGTTATTTGTATCTTTTGCTGTAGTGTGTCAGCAGGAAATATCAGTTTACATTTCCAAACAACTGATTTTGCCATTAATTGTAATAATCCAGTGAGATTTTTGTCTGACAGCAGCCAGTGCTCCACACAGAGATCTGATCATCATCCAGTCTGAAGAAACAGAACAAACTGAGACAGACTAAATCCAGGAGAACCGTGGCAAAGTCTCCAAGACGCTTCAAGAAATCTACCTGCAAAGCTACAGTACTGTTAAAAGTTTTAGGCACTTGTGTAAAAATGCTGTAAAATGAGGATGCTGTCAAAAATAATGTCATAAACAGATTTTCTTTAATCAATTAATTTCTATTAACTAAATGAAATCAACATTTGGTGTGAGCATCTTTTGTGTTTAAAGCAGCTTTTGCCCTCGGTGCACTTGTGCAGAGTTTTCCAGGAAGCTTTGCAGGTAGGTTTCTTGAAGCGTCTTGGAGACGGTGCCACAGTTTTTCTGGATTTAGTCTGTTTCAGTTTGTTCTGTTTCAGTTTGTTCAGATCTCTGTGTGGAACACTGGCTGCTGTGAGACAAAAATCTCACTGGATTATTACAATTAATGGCAAAATCAATGTTTGGAAATGTAAACTGACATTTCCTACTGATACTACACTACAGCAAAAGAAAGAAATAACTGACTTAAAACCATTTTTAGCTGCTGCAAATACTAGTGTTCTAATCATTTTGGCCACCACTGTAGGTCAGATGTTATGGATGACACGTGTACCTCTGTCATGCAGCGCCAGCAGCACTCTCTCGTACAGACACGCACGGTACAGGTCTCCTGGAATGGGCTTCCCGGCCCAGCAGTCCAGCTCCAGTTTTTCCGGGTCGGGAGCGTGGGGATCCGGCTCGGCTAGAATGTAGCGGTAACCGTCTTTGTTGAAGGGGTGCTCGAGAGGATAACCATGAGGCGGCAGGCGCTGCGCTGAGAACAGCGGGTCACTAAAACAGAGTAAAGCACAATCAGATCTACATAAAGAACAAAAGGAGGAAAGCACCAGGCCCAGACGGTGTGTCACCAGCCTGCCTAAAAATCTGTACTGACCAGCTGGCCCCCATCTTCACACAGATCTTCAACAGATCACTGGAGCTGTGCGAAGTCCCCTCATGCTTCAAACGCTCCACCATCATCCCCGTCCCAAAGAAAAAAAATTACTGGACTTAATGACTACAGACCTGTGGCTCTTAACGTCTGTGGCCATGAAATCATTTGAAAGACTGGTTTTGGCTTATCTGAAGGACATCACTGGACCCCCTGCAGTTTGCCTACAGAGCAAACAGGTCTGTGGATGATGCAGTCAACATGGGACTGTACTTCATCTTGCAGCATCTGGACAGACCAGGGACTTATGTGAGGATCCTGTTTGTGGATTTCAGCTCCACTTTTAACACCATCATCACGGACACCCTTCAGAATAAACTAACACAGCTCTCCGTCCCCACCTCCGTCTGTCAGTGGATCAACAGCTTCCTGACAGACAGGCAGCAGTTAGTAAAGCTTGGTAAATTCTCATCCAACACCCGCACCATCAGCACTTGAGCTCCTCAGGGCTGCGTACTCTCCCCACTGCTCTTCTCCCTCTACACCAACGACTGCACATCTAAAGACCCCTCTGTCAAGCTCCTGAAGTTTGCAGACGACACCACACTGATCGGCCTCATCCAGGACGGTGACGAGTCTGCTTACAGACAGGAGGTTAAGGAGCTGGCTGTATGGTGCAGTCTTAACAACCTGGAGCTTAACACGCTCAAAACTGTGGAGATGATCATGGACTTCAGGAGAAACCCCCCTGCTCTCCCCCTACTCACCATCATGAACAGCACTGTGACTGCAGTGGAGTCACTCTATTGTCAAAGCAGAGGTTGTACTTTCTTCACTGCTGAGCAAGTTCAACCTGCCACAGGAGCTGCTGAAACAGTTCTCTCGGCACGTCAATAACTGTCTGGTTCAGGTCAGCTACCAAATCTGACCTCAGAAGACTACGGAGGGTAGTCCAGACTGCTGAGCGAATCATTGGTACAACCCTCCCCACTCTCCAAGAACTGTACTCATCCAGAGTGAGTAAAAGGGCTGGCAAAATCACTCTGGACCCCTCACATCCAGCACACTCCCTCTTTGAACTGTTACCGTCTGGTCGACGCTACAGAGCTCTGAGCACCAGAATGACCAGACACAGGAACAGTTTCTTCCCTCAGGCAATCCATCTCATGAACACTCAACAATAAACGTGGAACACACAACTCTATTATACATTATTTATTCACCACACTTATTATTTTTTTCATTTCAAATTTGCACATATCAGACCTGTACACACATAATTGTCTATATTGTGTTTTTGCTGTTTTGTACATTGCCTATTTGGATATTATTCTTTTATTACCTGTGTCCTGTCCTGTTGCTGTCTTTCTGTTGCACTGTGGAGCTTCTGTCACTAAAAACAAATTCCTTGTATGTGTAAACATACTTGACCAATAAAGCTCATTCTGATTCTGATTCTGATAACACAATCAGGTATAATTTAACTACACGTCTTTTGTTCTAAATTACTTATTTTGGGAATTGGGTGAAAAAGGACAACTGTTCATTATTAGTTCATGTTAGCTCAGGTTGATTAAATAATATTAACTTTTGATTATAATAATGTATTAGAAAATGTTGAAGTTAACATTAAAGGTTTTAAAGATTTTTAAAATATTTTTAAAAAATTGTTTAAATATTTCTTTACAATTTTAAAACATAACATTTAAAAATATACATTTTAAATTCCAAAACTTTTTTTTACATTCTTAAAAATCTTAATTAGCATGTTAGCATGAAAAACAATTAATAAAACACAATCAATCTCATAATACAAGTTATAATAATAAAAGTATTTAGTTTGGGGATTTTAGTAAAGAAATCTTTACGATAAGGTTCCAATATATTTAACATTAACTAACAATGAGCAATACGTTTGTTACAGTATTTACTATTCTTTGTCAACGTTAGTTAATAAAAATACAACTGTTTGTTATTATCTCATGTTAGCTCAGGTAATATTAACAGATACATCATTTGATTTTAATAATGTATTAGTAAATGTTAAAATTAACATTATCTAATATTAATAAATGTAAAAAAAAAAAAACATTGCTAGTTCATGTTAACTAATTACAGTTAACAAATGGACCCTTAATGTTAAAAATCATTTCATCAAATAAACAAAATCTTAACAAGGACTTCTTTACACAAAAATTTATAATATTTTAAAAATACTTAAAAGGCTTTGTTTAAATATTTTAAAAATTGTAAAAATGAAAAAATATATATATATAAAAACAATTGTTGATAGCCTTGTTACTGTTGAAGTAAAGGTTTCAGTTCATGTTTTCAATCTATTTTTGATATGTGCATGAGGAGGATAATTAAATTAACAGATCTTTTCTTCCGTTGTATGACGTACATTCAAGAATAACGGGTCGAAACAGATGAAACTGTAGGACGGAGACTCAGTTGACTGGATTTCGATATGTGGGCATCACTCAAAAATTGATAAAACATTACAGTATTAACAAAAAACAAAGAAACAATAAAACATGCCCAAATGAATCATTCCCAATAAGATCAATAGCATGCATTTACAAACTAGAGGTGATTTTCATTTCATATTGACTTTAAGATGCGCTTGTTGTCGTACCTGCGTGTTCTCTTGGCCGTTCCAGCCGTGGCTCCATCCTGTTGCTGCTGTTGTTTGCGTTTGGCTCCTCGGCCTTTACCTGTAGCAGCTGGAGGAAGCCCACCTGTGACAGAAACAGAGTCTCAGACGCAAATTCAAACCTCGGCCTGATTCATCAAACATCAACTTAAAGCCCATACGCTTGCAGCAGAGCAGCCCGGGGATCGAGCTCAATCTAAAGGCCACAGCGTTTGACAAACACGATTAAGCATCAAAGCAATATGCCTCAGTCCACTCATATGTGCCAAAAGCCATGACGGTTCAATTTCAGTGTCTGAGAGGGAAGAGAGGGGGCGCAAGCACACAGAAACAGGAATTAGTGCTGCAGATCGAGCAGACGAACCCAAGCAATTCAATCAAGAGCACAAAGATCAATGCAAAGGGAGGGGAAGTTACAGGAGCACCAAACATCAGCCTTCCACAAGTAATACACTCCATATTCACCTGAAAAAGTCGATCCACCTGGAATACAACGCACAGCTTTAAAGAAACTCCCTAAGCAATGGGATCAAATAACCAACTTTAATCATTTCTGGAGTTTAGAGCTGAGTTTTACCATTTAACCCTCCAGCCCCCGTGATGGCCGTCATCTGCTTCTGGTTGTCATACGACGGTCCAATATTGCCCAGATCCTGAGTAAAACCAAACACAAAACATAAAAGTTATACGATAAGTAAAATGAAAAACTGGGTACGTTCAAAATTGCAAAATACACCGTAAGAAATGAGTTGTAAATAAAGCATAGATTACTGGAGTGCATTTTACAAGAAAATATTTGCATTTCAAAATGTCATGTTTAATTGAATGGGTTACTTGTCAATTTGACAAATAATCACAAAAAAATAGTTTTCCCATCAAATTTTTTTTTTCATACATTTTCAGTATGCGTAAAATACACAAACGACCTATGAATTTGTGCAGTGCACAACCAGAGCACAAGGTGCAGAACATGTGTCCCACAATGCAATGCAGCCCCTTGATTTATTTTCTGACTGGCCTTCCAAGACTGGATTAAAATGCTAAATAACTGTCTACTGCAGTAAACCTACATCATCCTAATGGCATTCTACTGTTAATTGCATACTATATATTAATCTAAAAATAGCCAGTTATACAGTATAAACCCCACATTATGCTAATATTTTATTCCAATCTTAATCACTAGGATTTTTAGTTTTTTTAAAGACTACTATTGTAGCAGTGTTATTTTAGTATTATTTATATATCATTAAAGTATTTATTCTTATTTTAAATTATATTTTATTTGTATATTTTCAGTTTAAGTTTTAGTCATTTTTCTGTGCTTTTGTCATTTTTATTGGCTTTTATTTTTTTAAAATATTTATTTATATATCTTTATTTTTATTTCAATTAATTTGACAAATTTTCGCACTTCAACATTTACTATTTTGTTTTAACTAGACTTTGTTTTATTAGCTTTAATTTATAAAAATATTTTTATTAGTATCAGTTTACAATAACAACATGTACTACTGTAATTTAAATTGTATACTGCGCAACTATGCAAAATTCACCCATTATATGACAGTGTAATATCAACTATGGCTTGTCAAACATTTTAGTAATATGCAAAAATATAAATGTAAGTTATTTAGCTGGTTGGTGTTTTAATGCCAGCTTCCTTGGCTATTTTCAAGTCGAGTAACAAGCTGAAATTTTAACGTTTATTTTAAATAAAATAGATTCAGGGTTGATGACTTCATTTCTTTTGAGAGTGCTTGCGGAGTAATTTAATTTCCTAATTGACCCTAAAAAGCACAATTTAATAAAATATGTTTAAGAGGTACTAGACTCTGGCATGAAGAGCGTGTCAGATTTTCATGATATTAAGATCTTGTGTGTGATTCTGAAGTGTCTTACTCAGCATTGTGTTCATATGATCTGATCTCTATAACATCGCACCTGATCAAGCAAGCCAAACTTGGGATAGTCCTCTTCAGAGTCTTTACTGCCGGGGTCTGGATGTTCTTTCACCAGGAAAACATCACGCTCTTTACTCTGAGTCCAAACAACACAAGTCAGCCTTTATACAGCTCTATAAACCACATTACAGGCACAAAGGAATCAAGTGATTTCAAATGACTCACCATGGTCTTGACGATATTATTAGGCCATGTGAGTTTGCCGGGCCTCTGACGGGTCGTCATGCACTCCCAATATTTGTCAATGAAAGGTATGATGTCCTTCACAAGAGAACAAATAACACCACTGACACCACACATTAAACACATGGCACTGCATTCACTGAACTACAGCGGAAAGCGTACCTTATCTTTAGAGAACATTGTTTTGGGATGCTCCTCTTGAGTTCTGGACCTCCACGTCAGATTTGCCAGAGCAGTGAGGCACATCTCCTTCAGATCTGTGGATAAAACCATTAAACAATGAAGACGTTTGGGGGGAGGTGCAATGTGCTGAATAGTAATATTTATTTTGTTTTTGTTTAGTCATTTTTATATTTTATTAATTATAACAATGATAATATTTATTATTATTATTATTATCAATAATAATGATAAACGTGTGATGGTTCATAATTTGAAAATGAAGAAATTAAGACATAAATATTAGTATTGTAACAGTTGTAAATTAAAATTATATTTTTTAAATTGCAAAAGTAATATTTTTTGTTTTTATTTAGCCATTTTTATCTTTAATTAATAATAATAATAAAGTTTGATGGTTCAACATTTAAAAATTAAGAAATTAAGACAGACATATAAGTATCGTAACAGTTGTAATGTAAACTAAAATAACTGCAAAATAAATATTTCCTTTGTTTTTATTAAAAATTCTCATAATCAATTAACGTACATAATTACACCATTAATAATAATAATAATAATGTTATTGTTAAAAAAAGTTTGATGGTTTAATGTTTGAAAATGGAAGAAATTAAGTATTTTAATTTGACATTTGTAATGTAAACTATAATTATCATTACCATTATTATTATTATTATGCAATTTCTTATTAGAAGATAACATTTATTTTTATTTAGTAATTTCCATTTATTATTACAATAATAATAATAATAATAAAAACAACAAGTCGTAATTCTATTCATTACAACAATAATAATAATAATATTAAAACTAATTAGAAACAGGGTAAATAATAATAATGATAATAGTAATAATATCCAAGCCATATTGATATATACATCACAAGAATTTGGCCAAAACTGCCTTACAAACAAGCACAACAAACCTTTCTTTTTGAAATGTCATTTTAAATTACAATCACAATTTTTTAGCCAAAAAAATCAATTAGATTTTTTTTTCTAATCGTGCACCCCTAGTACATACTGCATAAGACCTACGTAAAAATTCAAACAGCAGCATGCAAAAAACTCAGCAAGTCAAACTGATCCACTCACTTGCTTGTTTCCTCAAGAAGTACGTGTTTCCGCTGTGGTGACACACATTGCAGTGAAACACATAATTGGTCATGAACGGCAGGCAAGTTCTGCAGGCAAGAACAAATGGACAGCGTAAGTACATGCGTGTGAGATACCCATCCATCTGCGTCAGGAGACAAACATACGCCGTGTCGATGCTGAACGTGTCTGCCGTAAACCACTTCATGCACAGAGCACACTGCAGCTCCACTTCCCCCAGCTGACGGCCGCTCTCATCGTCTCCAGATCCCGTCTGTGCATCCGCCGCCTCCGAACTGTCACCCGCCGTGTCCTGAGGACACACACAGACACAATGTTACGCTATACTGAAAGTCAACACGAAACAGCACATTCTGTAATGTGACATACCAGTCCATCAGGTTATCCAGGACATTCAATAAGAAACAAAATATTAGGACTTTCCGGGAATTGGTTTTGATTAAGGTTTAAGCTGAAACAGTAAACTAAATAAAACTATTAATAGTGACGAGTCAAAATAAAATATAAATATTAGATAAAAAAAAAACTTAATCAAGAAATGTTGCAAAAACTGGAAATGTTATTTTGACAGCTAACTGAAATAAAAGTTGAAGCACTAAAATTACTAAAAATAAAACATTAAAGCTACAGACTAGAGAAATATTAAAAAGCAAAAAAACGACAAATGAGAAAAACGCAAATGAAAACTAAAAGTACAAAATAAAGGCTAATTCAAAATATTAATATAATACTTTTAAAAAACGTTTTAAATGTTTTAAAAAATAAAGACCAATTTAAAATATATTAAATTACATTTAAATATATAATACATGTTTAAAGTAACAATATATTAAATCATTATTTATATAATAATATTATATAATTTCATTACATATAAATAAAATAAATACTTTAGGATAATGTCCACTTATAAACCATTTACAATAAGAGCAGTGGTGTTTGTTAATAAATAAATCAGATGGTTTAATTTTGTTGCATATATGATTCCTGAAGTGTCAAATGTCACACCATAGTCTCTTTTCCACTGGACGACTCGGTCTCCATGTTTGTGGTCAGATCTCCAAATGATGCATCTCTGCAAAAACACACATACGTGACAATATGAGTTATAAACCTACCAGAACTGATCAGTAACCATGCGCTCTTTAACACATCATCGCCCACATTTACAGATCAACACAACAGAAAGGTTACTTGTCAATCAGTACCTACTCACATCCACACACACACAGACATACACACAGACACACACACAGACACACACACACACAGACACACACACAGACACACACACACACAGACATCCACACACAGACACACACAGACACACACACACACAGACACACACACACACACACACACACACAGACATCCACACACACACAGACACACACACACACACAGACACACACACACAGACACACACACACACAGACACACACGTCCACAGACACACACACACACACACACACAGACACAGACACACACACACACACACACACACACACACACGTCCACAGACACACAGACACACACAGACACACACACACAGACACACACAGACACACACACATCCACACAGACATCCACACAGACACAGACATCCACACAGACACAGACATCCACACAGACGTCCACACAGACGTCCACACACACGTCCACAGACACACACACAGACACACACACAGACACACACACACAGACACACACACAGACACACACACAGACACACACACAGACACAGACACAACTTATACAATAAGCATACAAATAAACACACAAAAATATAAACACAAATATTCCACGTTTAGACTTAAATTATTATGAAAACAAGCAAAACTACAAAGAGAGCAGAATGAAATGAAACTCATTCACAGAGTAACGATTTTTTGTTTTGGCAAAATCATGATAAAATACATTAAACAATTTCAGTATGTTCAGTATGTAAACATTAAATTAATAGAATAGCACATCACAGAGAAACAAAACAAATCGAGCAGCACATAAATAAGATCCAGCACTTCATTCTAACACTGGAATGATTGTGTTTATGTGCTGAACAGCGCTATTAATATCACAGCTGTGCGATGTAGATCTGATCACGTCTCTAGATACTTAATATCAGTGGTTTCATTGATTAAAGCATGTTTTAGTTGATTCTCACCCTTCTGCTGTCTCTCTCTCAGGCACAGAACCCGCTTCTGCCGCCATCTTTAAAATAACGACAACGATTGAAATCTCGCGATAACACGGCTTGATTCACACAGAGCTCAGACACACAGTGACACCTGCAGGACAACTCTCTCTCTCTCTCTTACTCTCTTGTGTGTGTGTGCGTGTGTGTGAGTGTGTGTGTGTGTACAGGTTGTTTATATATCTTGGTGGGGACTTAAACCTGAATACACACAGACTCATGGGGACTGTGCCACGGTGGGGACCAAAATTGAGGTCCCCATGGGTACAAAAGCTTATAAATCATACAGAATGAGTTTTTTGAGAAAGTAAAAATGCTGAAAGTTTTCTGTAATGGGTTGGTTTAGGTGTAGGGTTGATTATAGAAAATACAGTTTGTACAGTATATAAACCATTACGCCTATGGAGAGTCCCTACAAGGATAGCTGACCACAGTGTGTGTGTGTTTTATTTATTTATTCATCCATCCTTAAGTTTAGTACGTTTTCCTTACGTTTCTATTATGTTATTAAACTAAGTTTGGTAGTTTGAATTAAAAAAATACCCTATTTGTTTTACAAGTGCTATAGGATTGATTTTGACATTGTCCCCCCTTCCACCTCCTTAAATATGAAGAGGTCAAACAGGAGTTACTCCAAATTTCTCAAAAAGCTTATTATAAGTCAGACACTGAAGAATAAGTTGCTGTTTTTGTCACTCTTCCAAGAAAGATGTCATTCGTTTGTTTGGCAAAGTACCCACAGAGAGAAACTGTGGTCAGATTTGTGTACTCTTCATCCAGACGCATTTTGTAAGTGACCTTTCTTTCTGTTTTAAAGATGTTTTCTCTGGATTGTTTGATTGCTTTGTTTCCTGCTAGTTCAATTTCACATACACAAAATATTTTTTTACTGGCTCTAAACCTCTCTTATCTTTATTCTTGATCTGGACAAGTACATGGAAACTATACATGGAAACTGTTAATCCTAAATCAATGAAAACTGTATCTTTATATTCCTCCTTTGTGTCCTCTTAAGGTGTACATTTATTATATTTTTTGGTAACCATGGCAACAAAAAGAAAAGAAACCACGGTTTTAAAAAAAACACACCAAATCTAGGAAACCACAAATTAACCATGGTTTTGTCAGTCCTCTGTCGTGTGTGTCATGTGTTCCCGCCTCTTGTGTCCATATTTGGTTTGTTTCCTGTCCTTGTTTAGTGTGATTATTAGTTAATTCTTGTCCAGCTGTGTTTGTGTCAGTAGCCTGTGTATTTAAGTTCCTGCCTGTTCAGTTTCATGTGATCTGGTCTACTTGTTACTCCCCGGTGTTCCTGTCTCTGTCTGCCTTGCCTTGCCTTGCCTTGCCTTGCCTTGCCTTGCCTTGCCTTGCCTTGCCTTGCCTTGCCTTGCCTTGCCTTGCCTTGCCTTGCCTTGCCTTGCCTTGCCTTGATTCATTGAAGACAGTTATTTGCGTTTACTCCTCGTCTGTGTCATAAAACCATGGTTTTCTCTTTTAACTGTAACGCCTTAATAGTTAGTTTTTTAGCCAACTGTTTAATAAAAAAAATAAATTATTCAGAGTCCTGATCTGAATCAAATGATTCATGATCTAATCATTTAATGATTCACGAACCCTGCACATGTTAAATGTACATTTTTGAAATCATGGTTTTTTTTGCGTAATTACTTTAACTTCTCAGGTAATCGCAATGGTATGACCTATTTCAGAAGCGGCCGAAATTACAACAACAGTGTTACATAAATGTAAAGTGGCCTACATAAACATATAATTGGTTGATCAGAATTATTGCTAGACAATTTAGCAGTCATTGGATATTTTAGGGACATACACTATTGAGTGTTACAATAAAGCCTAAATTGTAGAGAACAGTATAGTATAGTAGGCTATAGATTCCAATATATATTTATTAGATTTTTTTTTATATAGTATAGTAGAGATTTCAATACTTTTTGCATTGTTTTTATCTGTTAAGAATGCTGTTTTTCTTTTTTTAACCATGAGTTGGTTGTTCTCACCAATAATTTCAATAATAATTTGTCTTACACAAAGCCATCACTGCAGCAGCCTTCAAAAATGTCAGATTTGTTTGTTTACTGTATAGGCAAACTTATTTGTTTTAATTATTAGTAAACTAAAATGATTAGTGAAATATATTAACAAAAGGAAAATAGTTTGTTAACCAATAAAACACATAAATATAAACTATACTATCCTATACTCAAAGTGCGTTGTAACACTTCATTTAAGACCGTTACTTTGAGAGGTATTTATTATTATTATTATCTGTTTATTCATTAATTTTTATTAAAACTACTTACATTTTTAAAACAATTTTCTCTCACTGTAATGCATCACAGCAGCATCTCCTATAAGGCTATTTATTTATTGCAATGATTTATTTGTTTGTTTGTGTGCAGTAAATGGCTCAGGAGTGTTTAACTGCAGTACTCTCATGAGGTTTCTTCCTGTAAGGACAGATGCTTGAACGACATGCAAACAAACTCTTCCCACAAACCACAGTGTCTCTTTCTCTCAGTGCACCATGGACATCAAATCTATCGTAAACCTGTAAAACATGCTTTAAACATCCATTACCACTAAAGCGCCCCTTTGTTTGTGTGAAAGTGCAGGACAATGATGCGCTGGGCTGTTGTTAGGCCTGCTGATGGACGGAAAGAGGATCGTTCAGATACATGTCGTGTTTTGTGTTGGTCTCGCTGATGTATTGTTGGCCATCTGTGAGGTACAGACACGACGACCCTTACATGCTTACTCTCAATAAACACTTCAAAAATTACAAAGTACAAGCACAAAGTATGGCATCAAGGACAAAGTTGTATATATAACTAAAATGATCAAATGTTTAAGATTATTTTGCGATGGAATAAATATTTCCTAACTTACACATGACATTATACCAAGTCTTTAATACAGAAATCCCTAGAACAGGTTCATTTAATTGTTCATTTCCTGGAGATCAAATTTAGATAAATATATATACATACATACACACAAAATATTTTTAATTAAATTTTTCCATTTTTAAATAAATGTTAAATGTTATGTAATATAAGAAAATAATTAAATATTTTTTGTTTGTCAATTTTTATTAAATTAAAAAGCATAGACAGACAGATAGATAGATAGATAGATAGATAGATAGATAGATAGATAGATAGATAGATAGATAGACAGATAGATAGATAGATAGATAGATAGATAGATAGATAGATAGATAGATAGATAGATAGATAGATAGATAGATAGATAGATAGATAGATAGATAGATAGATAGATAGATAGATAGATTATATACACACATTTTATATTTTTTTTTTAAATTTTATATATTTTATTATTAAAAAATTCAAATAAATAATACCGCAATAAAATATAAAAATGTGTAGGTATACAGTTTTTAATTTTATTATAAATAGTGTATAATGTATAAACAATATATAATATATACACATTAATGTGTATATAATATATTATATATATAATATATATATACATAATATGCATTATATAATATATACTGTATTTAATTTAATACAAATTCACTTAAAACAAAAATATAAGACCTATTTATTTAATAAGATATTAAATATACATATTTTTATTTAAATGAATTAATTTCTACTAATAATTAATATAATATATATATATGTATGCTGATAAAAATTGTATGTAATGTAACATAAATACATAATAAATATTTTATTGAATAAATAGTAATAAATAGTATATTATATTTAGTACTGTCAAACGATTAATCGCATGCAAAATAAAAGTTTATGTTTACATAATATATGTGTGTGTACTGTGTCTATTTATTATGTATATATAAACACACACACATACAGTATAGATTTTGAAAATATTTAAATGTATATACATTTATAGTCATGTATTTTATATGATATATAAATATATTTAATATATAAACATAATATATATTTCTTAAATATACAAACATGTTTGTATTTTTATATACATAATAAATATACGCATTATACACACATATAATTTTGTAAAGATAAACTTTTATTTTGGATGAGATTAATCACGATTAATCATTTGACAGCAGTAATTATATTATATATTATATTATATTATCTTAGTTAACTTGCAATTCCAGAGACATCAGTACTTTTCTTCTGGAAGTAATTAATTAATTATAGCTTTTCATTCAACAGCAAATCATGACAAAGATTAAAAAATTGATTATGAAACGTTCAAGATTATGTATCCAATAGGTTGAAAGCCACATATCTGAGTATTTCAAGATCATTTCAAGCCTTTTTTGAAATAATAGACCTATTAAAATCCACTTTGGTAACCCATGCGATGGTCAATAATTGATATGAGTTCAACTTCAAAAGAGTGTAAGACAGAAGCAGTGCAGGTTAATAAGGTTAATGTGTTGTTTTGAGCAGCAGGGCTGGAGATCTTCTGCTGTGTGATTGAGCTGAAGGCCCCTCGCTGATCCTCCTCACCGCCGGGACAAAGGCGCAGGTCAGGCAGGGTCACAGACACGGGTGACATCTGCTAATTGTCCCGGTGGGCCGGCGAAGCCTCGAGCAGTGAATACCAGCAGTATAGATGGTGCTGACGGCTGGCAGCTGCCATGGAGGGCCACCTCTGGAGCCTTCAGCTATTATTTACAGCATCATAAGGCCTTTGTCTGGAGGCTCCTACTGAGCACACACTCATCCCGCTGGAGACCAGCACACTTTCTGCTGCATCAGACCCATTAGAACATTTACTTACCCCCAAAAAACTTTATTTGCATGCAAAACAATTACACATAACTTTACACAACATCTAAAGCATTCCTGAACTGTTTTTAAATCCATGCATTTTGCATTCAGTTATATTGTATTGAAATGTTTAACTGTGTTGCTCAGTTTTGTGCAGAGCAGCTAGATGCACTTTTTCTTTTTGAAGAAAAAAAGAGCCTGTCTGGCTATTTCTATCAGTTTTATCTTTGGTTTGAATAAGAAACAAATGTTTTATTATTTGAAAAATATTTTTTTAAATAATTATATTAAATGATGCAAATATTATGTCATTCAAAACAAATACACAAGTATACACAAAATGATTTTAAAAAATCTATATATAGCTTTTCTAAAGTACTTTATAAATTAGAAAATACATGTATTTTGCATTCAGTTGTGTTGTATTGTTTAAATGTTGCTCAGTTGTAGAGGAGCTAAATGCATATTTTCTTTTCTAATAAAAAAATGATTTGTGTATTTTGATTTTTTTTATTATTTTAAAAATAAATGTAATTTAAATTAATTTATTAAATGATAAAACATTATATGGCAATTAAAACAAAAACACATGAATACACAAAATGATGATAAAAAAATAAATAAATAACATTTATTTTTAAAAAATGTGAAAATACAATTATGTTGTACTGAAATATTTGACTGTTGCTCAGTTTTGTCCAGAGCATCAAAATGCACAATTTCTTTTTAAAGAAAAATGTGTCTGATTTGTATTTATATCTATTGGTTTTGATACTCAATTATAAAAGTATTATATTCATATATTACATTTCTTTTTTTTATTTGGCCACTTTAATTATTGAATATAAATAATAAAATATTTTAAATATATTTAAATATATAATTTTACATTTTTAAAATATATTATTTTTATGAAAATTATTTTATGATTTTATGCTTTGGCAATTTTTATTATTTCCTTTTTATATATATATATATTACATTTCTTTAAAACATTCTTTTGCATGCTAACTTTAACAGGCTACTCCGGAAACCTCAGTACTTTTTGTAGCCTACTTACCTCAGTCCTCTTCTGGGGGACTTTAGTCGATTAATTAGCATCACAACAGCTTCTCACGCGCTCGACCACCGTAAAATCACACACAATTGCAAATAACGACAAGCTCTGATACAAAAAACTACACGGCTTTTCAGAAAAGGGCACATTTTAACCAGATGCAGGGCAATAAATGGCAAAGGAAGCGTGTCACCCACTGAGACACATTCACATGTTAAAGCGTGTAAAGGAGGAGTTTGAGGGTTTGGTTTTAAACTCAGAGATGCTTTAACATGTTCATTTTACACGCGTCTGTCTGTGGAGTATATAAGCGATCTGAGGAGACGGAGACGCTCAGAGACACACTTACTTGCTGCTCTTTAAGCGACTGTCAGGATGCATGAAGAAACTGGTAATTCACCAGTGCTGGGAAAAACCTCTTTTTCCATCGCAGACATTCTGGATCCCTCCAAATTCACTGGAAAACATCAGGAGCTGCAGAGAGACAACATGCGGGAAGTCGCAGGTGAGTCTCAGCCATTCATGTGTTTTATTAAAAGAGAAAATAAGTGCGTTTTCAATTTCAATTTGTGAAAATAAAAGATCTCGCTGAAAGCTAGCCATGCATAAAGCACCAAAATATCAATTTTATAATTTGCGAATGAAAAACAGTTGATTGAGTAGGAGAGGACGCTGTCTGATCACTTTTCTGATCACTTTTTTTATAAACATTTAAATAGAGTTTTTAGCTTTTTGTAATGAATTTACATATGCAAATATAATTTCTGTGTATTTTTTTTTTTAAGTAAAGTGTAGTGTTACAACAATAGGATACAGTTTGGATTAAATGATTCACATGCTTTTTATAATGTTCTTTTCTTCTTACGTTTCAGGTAAATCTGTAAATAAAGACAGTGCCAAGATGATTTCATCTCAAGACCCAGCAGATTCAAACATCCCCAGTGTTTCTGGTGAGAAGGGGAAATCGAAGCGCATTCGCACCGCGTTCACACTGGATCAGCTGCGCATCCTGGAGCGAAGCTTCCAGAACAGCCACTATCTCTCGGTGTTTGAGCGCCACTGCATCGCTGCGGCCCTCCGTCTCTCCGAAACACAGGTCAAGATCTGGTTTCAGAACCGACGCACCAAATGGAAGAAGGAACAAGAAGGTCATGGAGAGGAGCAGAACCACTGCGCACATCCGGCGTTTGTGCAAAATTCGTTTATGTATGCGCAGCCTGGACATCATGCAAATCTCGTGCATTATTACACACCACAAACACCGTACCTGAACACACCTTACCATCACCACACCCTCATGATGTTCTGATCTTTGACAGCACGATGAACCGTTTTGAACATGTTTCGGATGAGACCAATCGACTGATCTGAAGATTCAAGAACTTTTTAAATCTCTAAATTGGAACTCTTGAAAGTTCTTGAAGAATTTCTTGAAGTTTATTTTAAGGAATGAATGAACACTGGCAATATATTTAATGTAATATTTAACTTTTTTATAATAATGCCATATTTTTTTGGTCATAATATTTATAATGTCGTTAACATTTGTATTTTATACCACATTTTAAAAGAGGCACAATAAAGTTTATATTTTTGCATTATCTTATTTTGCCATTTTGGAAACATGACATGTATAAGTTTTCATGAGAGCACCTTAAGATTTGGTTTGGTGCTCACAATGCATATAGTGTGACCCATTATATATTGTAACTATGACATATTATGTTATGGGCGTCCCAAGTTTGAATCCCAGCTTGAGGACCTTTCCTGATCCCTGCCCCCTTTTCTCTCTCTCCTTCACTTCTACACTGTCCTATCCATCTTTTTCTTCCCGTAAGAGCAGGCATGGCCTTTTGTAAATTCTATGGGTCTTGCTCACAAACGAGTGAATTAAAAGCAGACTGATTTTCATATGGAGGGCAGAAAGATATGACAGACAGGAAATCAAATGATAAGCACAGAAGTGACTCACGGCTACAGTCTCCTGGCTTATGATGGAAGATGATGAACATGAGCAAACATTTGAAATGACTCCAAATGAATCAAACAGGAACACATCTGTCTGTAATTCTGCACATGGATTCCATTAACGTCAGATGTCCAATGGCACATCAATAAATAGTTGCTTTTCATGGTTTGGAGAGAACCGTATAGACGATTATTTTATTTTCCAAATTCTGAATTAGTTTGCTTCATGCCAGTCTAAGCAAGAATGGAGTCATGAATGTGTTGGTTCAATAAAAAAATATATTAGCTCTACAAGGCAAACATGCTTGACAGCCGCTGAAGATTAAGAGAAAAAATATGAAGAAAGAACAACTGATAGAGTGTGTTTTACTAAAACCAGGCCAGATCTGTGCTATTTCTGCAAACAAGACTCTCTTCAAAGACATTTTAGGCTTTATTTGGTATGACTCAGTACTCAATGGCTTCAGTCCACCAGTGTCGTCTCATTAGCTCAATGAAAAAAAGCTTATAATAAAAACATTAAAAAAGTCTGGTAACACTACATTTTAGGGTCTCTTAACTAGTTGCTTATTAGCACGCATATTACTAGAATATTAGCCATTTATTAGTAATTATGCACATATTAATGCCTTATTCTACATGAACTTATTCTACATCCCTAATCATACCCAATACATAAACTTAACAACTACTAACTATTAATAAGCAGCAAATTAGGAATTTATTGAGGGAAAAGTCATAGTTAATAGTGAATAAGTGTTCCCTATTCTAAAGTGTTACCATAAGTCTTCCTAAATAAAACCAGGTGTGCTTTATTTAAATATTAACTTCTTTTCATTGGTGTTTGGTGATGAGTTTTTGGCTCAAGGTCTGCATTTAAAGTCACACCAGAGGAGTTCAGCTGGGATCAGGACTTGTCTTTCTGCAGACCAGTCAAGTTCTTCCACACAGACTGAATCAATCATGTCTTTTTGAACCGTGTCTTATACACAGAGGCACTGTCATGTTAGAATAGAAAAGGGTCCTGTCCAAACTGTTGCTATAAAATCAGAAGCACACAATTCCCTAGAATATCATTATATGCTTTAACATTAAGATTTGTACTCATAGAAATGACTAAAGTAGTCAAACATGTTCATTAGAAGGGGGTGACCCAATATAGTGTATATACATTATATATATATATATATATATATATATATATATATAAAGTTTTAGCAAAAACATTATCCTAAACATCTCATTATTGTAATGTAAAAAAATAAAATAAAAAATGTGGCAAATAAATAAATACATACAATTTATTATATAAAAATTAGCATTTCTTTTCAGCAAGGAAGCATTATTTTTTTAAAAGGTTACGGTAAAGACATTTATAATGTTACAAAAAATCCCCTATTTCAAATAAATGCTGGTCGTTTGAACTTTTTATTAATCAAAGAATCCTGAAAAATAAAATGTATCACTTTTTCCACAAACATATGAAGCAGCACAACTGTTTTCAACATTGTGATAATAATCAGAAATGTTTCTTGAGCAGCAAATCAGCATATTAGAGTGATTTCTGAAGGATCGTGTGACGCTGAAGACTGGAGTATGATGCTAAAAATTCAGCTTTGAATAAAATATATTTCAATAGAAAACATCTATTTTATATGTAATCATATTTCCCGATATGTATTGTTTTTACTGTAATTTTGATCAAATAAATGCAGCCTTGGTGAGCAAAAAATCTTTGGAATGGTTGAAAGTGTCTCTCTCTCTCAGTCTCCTCCTCTTTTTTCCGGGGGTTTTGTCCTCCTCCTCCTCACTCACTCAGAGGGGGATGTCAGCGGAATTCCATTCCACTAGAAGAGGGAAAAACAGCCACAATCCCCATTACATCTGACTTCCACACCAGCTTCACTGATTCCATCTCCAGCAATCTCCAAACATTTGGATGAACTAGTTTTCATAGACAATCTGACGAGTGTTTTTCCAGCTGCCGCATGCTTACTACTGGAAAAGACACCATCTCTAAACTGTAGTAGAATTTGGTGTAGAAGACTGCAGAGGACCATGCAGGCACCGAGGGTTCCTCTGTGTGCAACCTTATTTGTCCTGTGCTGGATTTTGACATTGGTTATCAATGAAGAGTTGGTTAATGCTGCCAAGTCCAACCAGAGAACAAGGAGCATCCAAATGAGGCAAAACAGTGAGATTAATTCAAAAACAGAAGATCTACAGGATGGGTTTTCAGAAGACACTCAGATGGATGAGCCTGGAGCAGAAGAGATGGTTGAAAAACAAAAACCAAAGGGTAAAAAGACACCTGAGGAGCTATTAGCCGGTAAGTTGCTTCATAAAATGCTGACCATTCCATAGAATAAGATATTTAGACTGCATGTATTGAGGCTTTTGGTGGTTGCAGCCCAGTTTCATGTAGGAGAAGGCGGCTTTGTTTTGTCATAATGACAGATAGCTGGCTTAACCAAAAGCTTCACTGGCTCCTTTGAGGTTATGCAACTTTTTTAGCGAAACCATGACTGGTCAGTTCACTGACACACTTTCTGCTGCTATTTTTTTCTTCTTTTTGTCTTTCACCTGGAAAAAAACCATGATGAAGGAGGCATGTGGGAATGAAATTACAGTTGTGGGCTAGGAAAGGGTTGAATGAGAATCACAGATGGTATTTGAAAACATTACGGGTTTTGAATACGAAAACAAACCTTCTACAGGCTTCTCTCCATTTTGCTCATGTCAAAGTGCTGTGAGGTTCGGGAAACACAGACAGGAAGTGAGAGACGGAGCTGACATTTGGTTTGAATTGAAACACTCACTTAAATCTGATCTGTTTGAGATGGCCATGTGTGTGACAGCTCTCATTCAGTCACACGGCTTGAAAATCATCAACAGAAGGAAGTAACACAGCATCCTGAGGGAGATTTTATTGTTCTTTTGTAGCTCGGAAGATCTCAATTATCTTGCATTGAAGTATCAACTTTGTCTCAGATGTTTCTGCCAAATTATTCAATAGTTGTCATACAGTACGAGAATAGATCTGAAAAATTAATGTGGAGCAGCTCAATTGCTGTCAAGAAAAAAACATTATAAATATATTAAAAAGATCTTTCAGTAACTCTGTGCTGATGGTAAGCCTTTAAAGCTTGTCATCCACACTGAGCAGTGATTTATTTATGTTTCCAATGGTCTGGATTTAATCAGTATTTCAAGCGTTGCTTCCACCGTCAGAGTGGTTTAAGCAGTTTATGACAGCTGTAAAACTTTATAAAAGCTTTGATTTGTTAAATGTGAACAACTATGAGTTTGACACAAAGCCATTGTCTAAATAAACAATTCCGGCATGTTAGTGTGACTTCTTCATGTAAAGATAAAACAGCGCCTGCACAAAAGAAAAACATTCTTTTATGTCTCAGTTGTATTTGTTTACATCCCAAACTTGCATGACAGTGGTTATCATTCTCTCATTTATTGTCTAGCCAAGGCAAAGAAGGCAGCTGAGAAGGAAGCCAAAGCCAAGAAACCGAAGCCCACCAAAAAACCCAAACCTCCAAAACCAACAAAAAAACCCAAGCCCACCAAGAAACCAAAGCCTCCAAAACCCACCAAAAAGCCAAAAGCACCGAAGCCCACCACAACACCAAAGACTAGAGCAACTAAACCAACCAGAAAGTCAACCATGGAGGAAGAGGAGGAGAAACTGCTGCTGGAGCTGGGATGGGGCACATGTATGTTTAGATAATCTTCAACACATTATTAGTTTAAAGTAAATGCTATTGTGGTCTTTAAAAGTCTTTAAATACAGTTTCTGTGCTCAGTATTTCCAACAGAGCCAAAGGAAAGGAAGACTGAGAAACCCATTGGCCCAGATCATGGTACGACAACAAATACAACACAACTCACTTACAATTAAAACTTTCCGAGCTCATTTTAGATCTTGAAATCTTTGGAGCTTTTTGCAAACACAGATTGAGAGTGGGCCTAATTATAAGCCATTGGTTGACTGACTTCCTGAGGAGTGTAAACACTAGCAAAAAAAAATCCCACGTACTTACATTAAAGAAGGGAACTGTGACCAGAATATCTTGAGCATGGAGAAAAAACCACCAAGAAATTCTTAGCATAATGGTAATGCAGAAATGACATACTTTACCTTCAAGGCTAGATGTAAAAACTGAATTAGCAGACATGGGTTGTTGTGTACAGAACACATTAAGGCTGGAATACATTACACGACTTTTAAAACAGATTTTAAAACACTAGGTATACACTTGGCGACTTTGTAAATGCTTACAGAGGAAAAACAAAACATAATAAAAATAATGTGTTGTAAAATCGCCTCAAAATATAAAACCTACTCCGATTGGATGGAATGTTTGCCTGAAGCGTAAAAATCCGTGCTCATACATTACGCAATTTTTTGTAGGCATCTCCGACTGACGAAAATAAGGCAAACTTTCGTGAACTAGCATCAACTAATCAAGGCAAAAATCTGTATATACGAATATCGTATTCCAGCCTTTTAGCTGCTGTTTTCATATCAAAACACTGCTATTCACACTTTCTCTTTGGTTATCTTTCTTTTTTAACACACAGTAGACGTCCACAGCAAGAAAGACACCATTAGACCACCTACAATCAAAGAGCACGATCCGGATTACTGGGACGCCCGACGTACGTTTGCACCAGCATACACACACTCCTAAAAAGTTCTTTATTAGCATCTTTGACTCGATGAGGAACATTTTTAAAACATCCATAGAACTTTTCCAATGCACTAGACCTTATGTGTCAGAGAAAGTGCGCAGCCATCTTTAAAATCCTGTCATTGAACTTCTGTTTTTGCGGTAGCTCTATAGCAGGGGTGCCCAAACTCGGTCCTGAAGGGCTGGTGTCCTGCAGAGTTTAGATCCAACGCCAATTAGACACACCTGAACTGGCTAATCAAGCTCTTATTAAGCATACTAGAAACTTCCTGGCAGGTGTGCTGAGGCAAGTTGGAGCTAAACTCTGCAGGACACAGGTCCTCCAGGACCGAGTTTGGGCCCCCGTGCTCTATAGCGTCAATGTTTAATAGTAATTAGCTGGTGAAGTGGATTTACTTCTTATAGACTTTTTCATACTCTCCCATTCACTGCCTTCGAAGTTTAACCAACTATGACAATTTCCGCTGCTGAGAAACCCAGAAATGTGAAAAAGGTCCACTTGCTCAAATAGCAAAAGAAAAACTCCAAAATAGTGTTTTCACGACTTTCAATCAAAGGAAAAAAAAATTGAGGGAGCAGTCAGAAGAGAGAACTAAGTCAAATTTATCATCCCTCCCATAGACGCTGCATTAGAAACAAGTTAGCGTCAACTTTTTTCTTTTTTTGTAATTTGATGCAAAGGTGATATAATACAAAGTATAATGTTATAAATGTAAATACATTAAAAAAAATCTAAATGTAAAAAACTTTTGAGGATTTATGATGCTAATGACCACGGAAACATTTTCATTGTCTTGTGAAAGGAGCATGAACGAAAGTAATCATGTTCATTGTATTGTTTGAAGGAGATGTCAAACCAGGAAGATTTTAAAACAAGCAGTTATTTTCATAAATATGTATGAGCTTACATTCATGCTCAATCAATAAAGGACAACAGAAGACCACGAGTGCAGCACTGAAAAGGGTCGGAGCTACATAAGGTCTAAATGTGGAAAAAGGTTCTTTAGGTTAATGTTCTTCACAGTAAGAAAAAAAAGGAAAATGAGGAAAATGAATCTTTTGGTATCAATGTGAAAACCCCCTTTTGGATCGTTTGTTTTTAAGAATGTAGAATGTAGAATGAAAAAATCTACTAATAATAAACTTTTATCACCTGACAGATGAAGTTCCAGAACCCGACCTCATCCCTAAAGTCAAGGAGCCGGCTAGCACTGATGACCCAAGTATATACTTACCAATCCCAGGTAATTAAGGGCCAATTTACACCTTGTCTGGGAAAGATGACACTTGTAACAAAAACAAAAAACGGCCACGTAACAAAACACTTTATCGCGATGTGGAGTTTTGCACCCATAAACATCCCTCAGATTTCACTCAGACAACATAAAAAGTTGATTTTACATGCAATTTCGTTTATGCACTATGTGAGAATGCAAAACCACAATGAGGAAGAAATGCAATGCAAATAAATAACATGTTATGTTCTCTTTCACTCACATTTGTCAAATTAATGTCTTTTTTCCATCTAGAGGAATCCACTACCACTCCTCGAACAGTTGCCCCTTGGTATGAGGAATATGATTATTCTGACTGTACGTCTGCAGCATATTAAATCGGCTCTATCAAACAGCTTGAATCTGTCATTTTGAATGCTTAGTATATTTTTATCCCATAATTTGCCTTTTCTGAAAATTTAGTGGCGGCAAAGAAGCTGGAGGAAGAGCTGGAAAAAGCAAGAAAGGCCAAAGAGGAGAAGGGTGTGTAAATCAATGTAATGTTTGTTCAAATGAAAGAGAATGTGCTTTAATTGTGGCCAGATTTTGGGTGGTCTGCAGTAAATGAGATGTAGTGAAAAATGCCTTTTGATTTATTAATTAGAAAGCGTTTAGCAGTTTGGTTAGTATTTTTGTTAAAGATTTACTATGGCCAATAAATCAATAAATCAGCAGTGCATGACTATGAAAATGTAAAAATGTAAATAATGCAAAATAGTTTTGGTTTCTTTAAGCACAATACATGTTAAAATAATAATTATTTTTTTTGATTTTGGGTGAAATCCTGTACATGTTCTTGATTCACCCAATTAATTCATACAAATATGGAAAATTATGAAATAACCATAAATTATAAACTAATCGAGTGCAGGTTGTTGTTGTTTTTTAACACACATTTACTTCTCTTTAACTTCAGTGTGTTTGTTTTTTATTGGAAAACTAGACCAAAATCAAGTTTTTGTTGTTGTTTTTTTTAGCACATTTAGAGTTGTGCTGGCATTTATTGAATAGATTTATTATGAAACAAGGCTAAAAACAACTAAAAATGACCTGTTTCAATTATTTCAAATCTCAGTCTCTCCATTCCCTTACACAGCGGAAAAACTACGGAAGATGTGGGAAGAGGAGGAGGAGGAGAAGAGAAAGCAGACGGTTCCTTATGCCGAGCCAAAGAGTGAGTATTTCTGGAAAACAGCCACAAATCACATTATAATCAGAGCAGAAACACACGGCTTCTTAGAGAAGTGGGTATTTGTGAGCGCAGAATTGGTATTCTGTGAGTTCAGTGAACAAATTTGAGCCTCAGGCAGTAAATGTCAGAGCCAGCATGTTCTTCCCCCACAAAGGTTTTGGTTTCCAGCTGGAGTTCGGCCTTTTGGACTCAGACTGGCTAGAACTGCTGCTGGCTCCAGCTTCAGCCTTTGTTCAGCACAAATGGTTTTCCTCTGTAAAAATGAAAGACAGTCAGTGTCTAAAATACAACCGATCAGAGAGAGCTGTCAGTGCTCATAGTATTTCCTGTCTTTTAGAGTGTCCTCCTCTTGGCATGGAGTCTCATCGAGTGGAGGATGATCAGATACTGGCGTCTTCTATGTCTCATCATGGATATTCGGCTCTGAGAGGACGTCTGAACATGCAGGTACATAAACAATCAAACCACATTAAAGTTTCATAATAATTCAGATGTTGCATATTGATAATAGCTGTGCCAAAAAATTAAAATATGCTTGAAAATATTCCAATGCTTTATTACTGGAAAAAATTTAAATAAATAAATGCAAATTGTATCTTAGTATTTTTTTTCGTCTTGTTTTCCAGTAAAATGAAACTAAACTAGAATTAAAATTAAGAGACATTTATCTGAGAGGTAAAATGATTTATCAAAGCAAAATAATAAACAAGATTATTTAATAATTCAATCACAAATTCAAACCAAAAACAGATCATTTCCAAATTGACTATAGTACTTCGGAGAGCAGAAAGTAAGACATATTGAGCTGTGCTGCTCATATGAGGAACGCAAGCTCAAGTCTGGCTTGCGTCATTATCTGATCTCCCCTTCTCATAACTTGAGGGAATATCTGTATATGAATTGCTTCCATTGTCCTCATTTGTAAGTCACTTTGAATAAAAGCATCTGCTAAATGACTAAATGTAATGAATGGATGAAAAACCTAGATTTTGAAGTGATCACCTGTTTCCAGAGTTCAGCTGATGAGGACGATGTTTACGGCGGTGCGTGGTGTGCTGATACGGAGGAGAAGGAGCACTGGTTTCAGGTGAACGCCCATCGAGAGGTGGAGTTCACAGGAGTCATCACGCAGGGCAGGAACTCAGATACACAGTAAGACATCATTCAAAACATTTGGACTCTTTCTGATCACAAAAAACTGACAAGGAAATGCCTAAACTGACAAATCATTCTCTCTTCTAGTGATGACTTTGTGTCGTCGTATTTTGTGGCTTTCAGCAACGACAGTCGTGATTGGACAGTGCTTCATGATGGTTATGCTGAGTGGGTCAGTTCACATATAATTTATGTTAAAACAGCATAAATATACAGTGGTGGCCAAAATGATTAGAACACTAGTATTTTCAGCAGCTAAAAAATAGTTTTAAGTCAGTTATTTGTATATTTTGCTGTAGTGTGTCAGTAAGAAATATTAGTTTACATTTCCAAACATTGATTTTGCCTTTAATTGTAATAATCCAGTGAGATTTTTGTCTGACAACAGCCAGTGCTCCACAGAGATCTGATCATCATCCAGTCTGAAGAAACAGAACAAACTGAGACAGACTAAATCCAGGAGAACCGTGGCAACGTCTCCAAGACGCTTCAAGAAACCCACCTGCAAAGCTTCCTGGAAAACTCTGCGCAAGTGCCCCGAGGGCAAAAGCTGCTTTAAACACAGAGGATGCTCACACCAAATGTTGATTTCATTTAGTTAATAGAAAGTAATTGATAAAGAACATCTATTTAATGACAGCATCCTCATTTTACAGCATTTTTACACAAGTGCCTAAAACTTTTAACAGTACTGTAGCTTTGCAGGTAGCTTTCTTGAAGCGTCTTGGAGACGTTTCCACGGTTCTTCTGGATTTAGTCTGTCTCAATTTGTTCTGTTTCTTCAGACTGGATGATGATCAGATCTCTGTGTGGAGCAAACTAAAATCTCACTGGATTATTACAATTAAAGGCAAAATCAATGTTTGGAAATGTAAACTGATATTTCTTACTGACACACTACAGCAAAACATAGAAATAACTGACTCAAAACCATTTTTTAGCTGCTGAAAATACTAGTGTTCTAATCATTTTGTCCACCACTGTATATTATCATCAAGCATCATGCATACAAAGAACATTTTGAGATACTTGTTTTTAATCAAATCCTGTTGTTTTTTATCCTACAGCTCTTTTATGGGAATGTGGATAAAGACACTCCAGTAATGACAGAGTTCTCTTATCCAGTTGTGGCGCGTTACATCCGCGTCCTCCCGCAGAGCTGGAACGGCAGCCTGTGTATGAGGCTGGAGGTGCTCGGCTGCCCATTACCCAGTAAGCACTGCAGCTCTCACCTGAGTCTGACAGATTACTCATTAGTTTGATATAATGCTATGAAATTCATTTATACGATATGAATCCTAATAAGATAAAAAAAATCATAATTATATCATTATATATATAGGGATAAAATATCTAAATTATGGCATACTAAGTCATGAATTAATGTCACGGTGCACACAGCAAGGAGGATACAGGAACACGCAGATGTGGAGAAACTCAAAATAACAGTCTTTAATAACTCCAAACAAGGCAGGGCAGGGCAGGACAAGACAAGGCAAGGTAGACACAGACAGGAACACCGGGGAGTAACAAGTAGACCAGACGGCACAAAACTGAACAGGCAGGAACTAAATACACAGGCTACTGACACAAACACAGCTGGACAAGAATTAACTAATAATCACACTAAACAAGGACAGGAAACAAACCAAATAAGGACACAAGAGGCGGGAACACATGACACACACGACAGAGGACTGACCATTAAAAAGTCTAAATTGACATATTAAGTCATAATTCTGAGATAAAAAGTCATAATTATGAGACAAACTGAAATTACATACTAAGTCATGATTATGAAATAAAGCCCAGTTAAAAGTAATAATTATAATAGAAAGTGTAAATTACATTTACATACAATTAAATTACATACTAAGTTATAATTCTGAGATCAATTTAAATGACATACTAAATCATAATTCTGATATAAAAAGTCACAATTATGAGTTAAAAAGTCAAATGGTCTAAATTATGACATACTAATCACAAGTTAAAATGTCCAAATTGACATACTAAATAATAATAATTATGGGATAAACTGAAATGGCATACTAAATCATAATTATGAGATAAATCCAAATTATGATTTAAATATTCATAATAGTGATTAAAATAATCTACATTATGACATACTTATGCCATAATTCGGAGACAAAGTATATCATATGAGATATGACACACTAAGTCATAATTCTGAGAAAAAAAGTCATGATTCTGAGATTTAAAAAAGCCAAACTTTTACACACTAAGTCATAATTATGGGAAATTATATGCTAATTCATAAGTATCACATAAAAAGTTATGACATACTAAGTCATGAGACAAAGAGTCGAAATTGACATACCATGCCAAAATTCTGACAGTCAAAATGATCAGAAAAAATTTACTTTTTTGATTTAGACTTTATTTTGACATTTTATTACAAAATTATGTCATTTTATGTCATAATTTTGGCTTTTTAATGCCAGAATTTTTATGTTTACTTTCATAATCATGACATTTTAATCTCATGATTATGAAATACCAGTGCATGAGAGATGGGTCTCCATATCCAAGTCATATTTTAAAAACTGAAAATATTTGTCATTTATAAATACATTTGTAATCATATTTTTGTCACATAAGTCTAAAAGCTCAAATGATTTTCTCTTCCCAGCAAGTTATCCAACCGAGAACGATGTTCCACCGACGGATGATCTCGATTACAGGCATCACAACTACAAAGAGATGAGACAGGTGAGATGTTTACAGCCACACAGGTATTCTCAAGGTCACTGGGGTCAACGCTGAGGTTCAGCAGCACGTCAAAACTCGTCCAGCGTGAAGTATGAACTCTATTTTGTGACTCTTTTGTGGTCTTGTTGAAAAGCTGCTGTCCTGCAAGAGTTTTCATGTATATATGTGTATAAACAGATGATGAAGGTGATCAACGAAGAATGTCCCAACATCACCAGAATATACAACATCGGAAAAAGCTCTCAAGGGCTGAAGATGTACGCAATGGAGGTCTCAGATAACCCTGGAGAACACGAGACAGGTAGTTTCCAAGAGGGCTAGATCAATCAACCAGACCACTTTAAAATAGATCATATAAAAAATTAGTCTAGAATGGGGGCAAAAATGCTTCTATTTGAATATTACTTTTTTTTCATTACACACATATTCAAGTTAAAAGTTCCCATATTTTCAATGTGGTCTCAACCTTTTGCACCTCATTGTGTACAAATACAGTATTGTATTAGTCACTGGCCAATTGTTTTGAAAATGTTAGTTTGATAAGTTTATATGAATTTAAACTAATCAGTCAAACCTTGTTTTTATAAGGTGAGCCGGAATTTCGTTACACAGCAGGGCTTCATGGAAATGAAGTTCTGGGCAGGGAACTTTTGCTGCTCCTCATGCAGTTCCTCTGTAAGGAATACAATGATGACAATCCACGAGTGCGCTACCTTGTGGAGAGCGTACGTATCCATCTAGTGCCCTCACTGAACCCTGATGCCTATGAGTTGGCCTATGAGATGGTGAGACACACATTTCATACAAACATTCCCTGTTCTCCGCCCATGCATTTCTGTTTATCGTGTGAGTCATTATTTATTTGGGCGGATGCTCGTTTGTGTAGGGCTCTGAGATGGGGAACTGGGCTTTGGGCCACTGGACAGAGGAGGGATATGATATTTTCCAGAACTTCCCAGACCTGAACAGTATTCTGTGGGGTGCGGAGGACAGGGGATGGGTGCCACGGGTCGTTCCCAATCACCACATTCCCATTCCTGAGAATTTTCTTAATGGCTCTGTGAGTAAAATGTTTTACGGAGTTATGTTTTTTTTTAGTCCCATACTAGCAAAATTTAGATGCGCATCACTAATCTCGGATCATATACCATCAGTGGGAGTTATGTTTTATGTAGCCAATAAAGGGACATGGTAGTGGTGAAGAAAAGTAATAATAATAATTATATTTCAATGCATTTGCATTCTCTCGCAAATATAATGCCTTCTCCTGAGGTACTTTGCATTGACTCAACTTTTGTGATGGAAATAATTAATATGAGGTGGGTGGAAAAACTTAATTTCATTGCTTCTGCAGGCAAGATTCTTAGGGGAACACAAGCGTTTTGTGAGGCAACACAAATTATTTGGAGGCAAAAGCAGATATTTCGTGAGTGGACACAAAGTTTTCGGGTGAACGTAATGCTTTTTTTTTGAGGGAACGCAAAAATTTTGCATGTGAAAGCAGATGTTTTGTGAGCAAATACACAAAATTTTCTGGTGAACGCAATAGTTTTGTGAGAGAGCACACATATTTTGGAAGTGAAAACATGTCTTACGAACAAACACAACGTTTCTGTGGAAACGCAATAGTTTTGTGAGAAAATGCAACGTGTTGGGTGCAAAACAGATGAGCGAATGGAAGGTTTTCGAGGAACACAATAGTTTTGTGAGAGAACGCAAATATTTTGTAGGTGAAAGCAGATGTTTTGTGATACTTTTACGAGAGAATGCGAAATTTCTCAGGTGAACGTAATATTTTTTGCAAGTGAATGCAAAAGCATTCAAATATTTTTTCCTCCAATCTCATATTTTTTCCTCACCGTGTCCCACTATCTAAACATGTAAAATATTTAACCGTACTTAAAACAAGATGTATTTACATTTAAGAAGTTTCTGCTCAAAAACAAGAAAACAAATTGCCAGTGGGGTAAGATAAACTAACTTCTAGCCTATTATTTTCTATATTTTCAAATGTACAAATTTATATTGCTGTAAATATGTTCGGATACTTCAGCTGGAAACCAAACCTAAATACTGTTTTTTTGCAACAAAATAAAGAGCCAAGTACACAGAAAATGAACAAAAAAATTTCATTCTGACATGACCTGAAGGCAGCATGTCAGTACTTTTGAGTTTCAGAGTTTAATTTACTTAAAGGTGGGGTAGGTGATTTCAGGATAGGCTAGAGTGCCACCATCCCTGTATAATCACTCTGCAAAGCCACGCCTCCCCAAAAACACACAAACACACTCAGGCAGACTAGAGGCTAACCAGCGACATGATGAGAGATGGCGTTACAGTACACAGTGCATAATATTACAATAATAGCGTTTTTCATTCTTGCTGGAACGTGTTGATGATGTATCATGTTTGTGCAAATAAGGTATGCAAATACATATGTGACAGGCAGGACAGCCTATCGTAATGTTTGGACCGAACATTTTGATTGGACGAGCATTTTATGGTCCTACGCCTTCCACGGATTATATAAATAGTTATAAATGTGTATGTAAAGAGACTTTCAAGCAACATAAAAGATGTTTTTGAACCAAATCACCTACCCTGCCTTTAACAAATCTGCACTCTAGGTCGCTGCTGAAACTAAATCAATCATCAGTTGGATGGAGAGGACGCCGTTCGTTTTGGGCGCTAATCTACAGGGCGGAGAGAAGATCGTCACGTACCCCTTCGACATGCAGCGTCCACCGCGGACCACGGACAGCAGGGGAGGTCAGTCGGTGCACGAGTACCAGCACATGAACGAAGAAACCTGGGCCAGGATTCAGCGACAGAACGAGGGCGCTCTCCGCGAAACGGCAGACGAAAACGTGTTCCGCTGGCTCGCCATGACGTACGCACACAGTCACCTCACCTTGACGGAAAACCACCGCGGCTCCTGTCACACCGATGACGTCACGGGTGGCCAGGGCATCATCAACCGGGCCAGCTGGAAGCCGGTTGTGGGCAGTATGTAATGATAATAAGTTTAACAGTCTAGATTTCTTATTTTTTCTTTTTTAAAATATTTATTTAAGAACAATTTCCCGAGCTTTAACGGAACATTTTATACAATTTTCCCCCATGATAACCCTTACCGCCGAAATAATAACAAACAAAATAAAAAAAAATTACAAAAACAATAATCAGAATAAACTATTTAAGAAGAATTAAAATAAAATAAAATAAAAATAAAAGATAAACTTTACAATATTGTACACATTTACAGATGGACAATATAATTGTAGGAATAATAAAAACAAACAAATAAATAAATACATAGATAATAATACAATTCAATATTCTGACACATTTGTAGTGGTCTTTAAATAAATGTAAATCACGTTTAAGTTTCCACAAATCTCTTTATAATGATTAGTTAAGAGGGAGAGTCTTCATATTTTCAAAATATGTGATCATAGGTCTCATAAAAGTTTTCAACAGATCCCTTCATTAAATATTTAATTTGTTCTCATTTCAAATATAAATGGTTAATTTTTTCTAGTTTCAAATATAAATCCATGTCACACAACTTTAGATGGGACCATTGAGTTCCACTCAAGTAATATTCTTCTTCTGGCTAATAAAATGGCAAAAGCGATAACATTTTTTACCTTGTTTGTCAATTATATTGTGCATTCTGGAACCCCAAAAATAGCTATTTCAACACTGGGTTTTATTTCTAAACTAAAGGCATCATTTAGTGTTTTAAATATTAGTGTCCAATAGTCACTAAGCTTTTAGCAAGCCCAAAACATATGCTAAAAGTCTGCTTTGTCACATTTACATCGATCACACACCTCATATCAGGGTATATTTTGTGTAGTAGGCACGGTGAATGATTTTGAATTATATAAGACTGAGGTGTGCAACAGTCAACAGGTTGAACCGCCTAGTTTTGAAGTAAACATAAAACCAGAATGAGCTATTTCCCCAGCTAACAAACATATGTTTTACAGTTTTTTTCAACTGCTTGACACACATTTTCAAAACCTTGCCTCTTTTTTTCAAAACTTTACAAACAAATCCAAGAATTGCACACACTAAATGCAAAATGCCTCACATCTCTTGCAAAATGAAGCACCGCATTAAAATATCATGAATGCATCTCAAAAACAAACACCTTTGCCATAATATTAATTCCTGTTCGATTTGTGTGTGTTACATAGTAATAGTAATAGTAATTGAAAACTGAGTCAAAGGCCGAGAATTAGTGTCTGGTTTTGCAGATTTGGTGTGTGTTTCTGGTGTTTGAGTGTCAGCTTTCAGAAAATGTGTGATAAGTAAAGATTTCGTGTGTAAGCAGTTGAAAAAAAACTGTAAGAATGTTACATTTTCATTTTATTGTCTTTAATCAAAATAAATTGCTCCCGCCTATTAAACAACTTTCTTCCCCTGATGATGTCACAAATCCCAAATTATTTTTTAACCAGTCACCTGACTCCCGTGCTGCATTTTTATAAATATTTCATATTGCAAAAGTAAAATGTTGACATAATTATAAATAGTGATGGGAGAAACAAAGCTTTTCAGAACTTTGAATCAAGTGAACCCGATGCTTTGCAAAATGACTAACTGTTTCAAAGCACTAAAACGCTAGTCAGAACTGTGTAAGTGCCACGAGAAAAAGCCCAAACATGCATTAAAACACTTTTTGCAAACCAATTACAAATTTAGAAAGCACCACTAATTACAAGGCACTGTCTTAATATAATTCCTTTATAGGTCTGCAGAAATATTTGTTGCATTGACATAGAAAGCTCCTTTTTTATATCAATAAAAGAAAGAAATATCCTCTCAGCTTTCACAAGTTCACTTTTCCGTTGCTTTAGGCATGAATGACTTCAGCTACCTGCACACCAACTGCTTTGAGATTTCCATCTTTCTTGGGTGCGACAAGTTTCCGCATGAGAGCGAATTGGCATCGGAGTGGGAAAACAACCGCGAGGCTCTGCTGGCTTTCATTGAGCAGGTTATAAAACACATATAAATCAGATCTCTGTGTGGCACAGTGGCTGAAACTTAAAGCCAGAAGGTGGACAGATGCAGAATTTCTATTTCCAGATAAACTGCACATTGTAAAACAGCGACAAAGCCTCAGAAAATGTTGATCATGTGACCCACAGGTGCATCGAGGCATTAAAGGAGTTGTGAGGGATGTTGAAGGGAATCTTCTAGCAAATGCCACGGTGTCAGTGGAGGGAATCAAACATGACGTCAAAACAGGTAACAGACATTCTTTCATTCATTCATAAAATTAAAAATTTCTCACTGTTGCGAGATCATATCTCACACTTTTGAGGCTTTTTTTCCTCTGAATTTCGATTTTGCATCTTGACTTTATTTCTCACAATTCTGACTTTTTTTAGTGCTGTCAAACGATTAATCGCATCCAAAATAAACATTTTTATTTACATACTATATGTGTGTACTGTGTCTATTTATTATGTATATATAAACACACACACATACAGTATAGATTTAGAAAATATTTACATGTATATATTTATATATAAATATATTTAATATATAAATGTAACATATTTTGCTTAAATATACACGTGCATGGGTGTGTGTATATTTAAGAGAAATATGTTACGTTTATATATTAAATATAAATAATATTTAAATATAAACAATTATAACAATGTCAATAACAACTTTTATTTTGGATGCAATTAATCGCGATTAATCTTTCGACCGCACTACGTTTTTTATATTACATTATTTAATTTTATATTATATTATATAATTTTATTTATTATTATTTTTAGATATTTTATAAATTGTGACAAAAAAAGTCAGGAATCATATACAGTATATACAAACTTGCAATTATGACTTCTTTTTCTTTCAAATTTATACCTCACTATTTTGAATGACCATCTCAAAATGCAGACTTTTTTTCTTTAAATTGCGAGTTTGTATCTTGCAATTCTGACTTTATATGAGAATTGGCTTTATAACTTACAATTTAGAATTTATTATTTAATATAGCCTACTGTATTATTGTTTATCAGTGGGTCGGCTGACAAAAAAGTTAGGGAATCCCTGCTTTGATGTGTATTTTTTGTTTAGTGTGGTATATTAATCCAAACTTCTTTTTTCTTAAAGCTGCCACTGGCGATTACTGGCGGCTTCTCAACCCGGGCGAGTATCGTGTTACCGCAAGAGCCGATGGTTATTCTTCTCAGACTCGTCTTTGCATTGTGGGATATGATGCCAATGCGTCGCCCTGCAGCTTCACTCTGACCAAATCCAACTGGGCTCGAATTCAACAAATCATGGCCCAGAGCAGGAAGAGGCCGAGACTGGTTACCAACACCCCCGTGAACACCAACAACCGCGTCACCGCGGAGAGCACAGGGGCCGCTGCGGGCCCCCAGAACGAACGCCTGCGGCGTCTGCGACTGATGCGCATGCGGAAGCTGCGAATGGAGAGGATGAAAGGCAGCACTATCACAGAGAGGACCACAACAACGACTCCGACTACAACACTTCCACCCACCACAACAACAACCTTAACTACAGATGCCTGGCTTGACCTGTGGTTTGACCTGGAGAGCGCAACCACTCAGGATTATAACTTTGAGTACAGACTAGATGAAGATTAGAGAAGGACTGTATGGAATATTGCCCTCTTTAAACTTAAAGCGTTCAGGCTCTTACATTACAGATCATGCTCTCTGTGGAACAGAGTATAAAAGACAGAAATATCATTCTTATTTAATTCAAGAGGTCTTATGTGAATAGTCACGAGAATGAGGTATTACTATTGAATGATGGCAAAAAATGTGCTATTTCTGAGCTGTCCTCAAATACATGCTTGTGTACATGAATATTATAATGTGCACGTTTTCAAATAAAACGTCTCAATATCATTGTGTTATTGACTTTCGTGTTATGCATAATCAGTCAAAAAAAGCCCCTATATGATTTTTATGATTTAATGTTATTCATTAAATTAGTAGATATAATAAGTATTTTAACCAGTTTGTTTTATTATTTGAATGAAATGTACAAATATAAACAAAATTAAAGACTTTTTTAGTTTTTTTAATATATATTTTAATATGCATTATATATATTAATTTATATATATATTTATATAGAGTTTAGGCTCTTTGTAGTAAAATGTTTGGGCACCAATGATCTAGAGAATTTTGTTTTGCGCACACATGTCAGGGACTTTTATTTTCTCTCCGTCCGCTGTTACGGAGAGACTTTTATTTTTGCGCACGTCAGCATGAAGGACCTTTATTTTGAAATGCCGCTTTCTGCCAGCTAGCAAGTTTCTGAAAAAAAAGAAGTCCTCGGATAGTTGTGAGCTGATTAAATACCTTCAGTAAACGAGGACTGTTCTAGATGTCAGTGATATTATAATCCATAATACAAATAATAATTATTTTCAATTCCGTAATAGCGTTCCAGAGACACTGCTGTCAGTTTAGACATAAATAAAAGTTGTTCTGATCTGTTTAGATTAACGTTAGCTGTTAGCGGATTAGCTTCAGTCTTGGCTGTTTTACACACAGCAGGTAAGAATGACAATTCATTATGTATATATTCACAATGTCACATGACTGTACCTCTTTAAAAAAGATTAAGAATGATTATTCTGTCGACATCGTGGTATTTCAGAGCTAGCATGACTGCTAACCAGCTGTTAGTCATCACCAGCCTGTTGAACTGTATTGAATCATTGTGACACATCCGCTTTATTAAGCTTTCGATAATCGGATCCAATGCTTTCATGTTCTGGGATCCTCTTCAGAGGCCCTGTATAGGCTGATCTGATAGATATGGGTGTGGTGTAGCGGTTTAAGATCTGGGCTGGTAACTAAAAGGTTGTAGGTTCAATCCAGATTGCAGCAAAATTATGTGGATCTGTCTTAAGGTGTTATCTTGACTGTATTTTTTATTATTTAGTCATTTATTTTCTAAAAATACAAAAATTAATAATAAAACAATTAGTTGATTTAATAATAAGTAGCTCAGTATAAAATCATCAAGTATGAATAACCAATCAATCAATAAAAACAGTACTGAATCAACCTAGGTGCTGTATTTTATATTATTTTGTGATTTTAGTTATTTAAAAAATAAATAGAAATAATTATAATCCACCATGGTCGAATCAATAATAAGTGCGGTCTAAGTTGCTTTGGAAAAAAATCACCTGCTAAATATTAATAGTGAGTCAATAAAAGCAGTCCTTTGGATCAACCTTAGTGTTTCATTTTATTATTTTGTAAAAAAAAATTATTAAATAGTCAAATAATAAGTGCTGTGTAGGTCGCTCAGGATAAAATCGTCTAAAATATGAAATAAATATATGATATAGGATAAAATATGAATAATCAATCAATTAAAATAGTCCTAAATCAACCATGATATTATTTATTATTAATAGAAACTATGATTATTCCTTAAAATAAATAATGTGTTGTCATTGCAGTTCAGAAACACCATGAAACTCTACAGTCTAAGTGTCTTGTATAAAGGCTCAACGAAGTCCAACCTGCTGAAGGCGGCGTATGATCTGTCATCATTCAGTTTCTTCCAGAGGTCCAGGTACAATATCTAGAATACTCTCGTTATATGCTTTTATTACGCTACAAAACTATTTTAGGTGGCCAACAAAACCGCTATCATTGCAGCGGACTGTAAACTGCTTTTGTTTTGCAGTGTACAGGAGTTTATGACGTTCACCAGTGCATTGATTGTTGAGCGTTCAACATTAGGAAGCCGTGCATCTGTCAAAGAGCAAGGTCAGTGATAACATTATCATAATGAAGTCTTATTAAATGTTTGCCACTGACCTAATTGTAGCTGTTTAATTACAGCTTGTTCAGAATGAAGGACTAGTTATTAGGTTCACTGTGTCATTAAAGCACCAAACTGAGCAGCCGAAATACTGAGAGCCATTTCCATTTTAATGGTTTAGTAGCTTTTATATACTGTGTCTGTATAGTATTTCTACATTTATTAATTTTTTTAGTACAATTCATTAAACTAAATGAAAATAAGAAATGTTGCCTTGGCATCTAACTGAAAAAAAAAATAAGTTTTTAATATTTAATTTTATTTCAGTTAATGTTTATTTCAAGTCTGTTTATTATTTTGAGGTTTTCATTCTAGTTTCAAATGAACTATTATTATTATAATTTTTTATATTATTATAATTTAGTATGTTAGCCAACACATTAAAATAAGTGTGCTTAAAGAGTGGCAAAACAACTTAAACATGATTTAAAATGTAATTTAAAGTAAAACATTTAATTTGACATTACAAAGTACAATTAAGATCGTAGTCATGAAAGTGTAAGTACTGTACACTTACGTGGCTTTTTATTTTAGGAAAATTATATTGTCTGCAAGTGTAGTTTTTGTCAAATAAACTTAAGATTTGAAGTGGATATTCAATACAATTAAACACACATTTTTACTGCAGTGGATTAATTAATTGTTTGTTTGTGTGTTCCCTCCGTTAGAGTACTTGTGTCACGTGTACGTGCGGAATGACAATCTTGGTGGTGTTGTGATCGCAGACAGTGAATATCCCTCCAGAGTCTGCTTCACTTTACTTGATAAGGTGCGTTATGTTATCTATCTATCTATCTATCTATCTATCTATCTATCTATCTATCTATCTATCTATCTATCTATCTATCTATCTATCTATCTATCTAT